>NC_136656.1:15625345-15780345 GCF_949748355.1 Melanostigma gelatinosum
AACCATACATGACGCGTTTAAATTACCATTTTAAGGTTTAACTAACGTTAAGTGGTAAGAACAGTTCTTGTTAGCTAACTCGGCTCAGAGTGCGCTGGTTGCTAGCGGTATACTCACCCATCTCAGCAGGATGTTGCTTCGGAAAATAAACAGGGGTGTTCAGCTCTCCAGCTGTAAACCGAGTCGTACTAACCGGAGGCCCCGCTTTCCACACACTGTCTGTCCGTTAAACCGCCTTAAACTGGCGAAGTTAGCGGGTTGAGGTTAGCTAGCTAGCTAGCCAGTTTGGTAGCAACAGCAGCCACCGGGCAGGTCGGGCTTAGATGGATGCTGCTGTACAGTGGCCTGTACACCGGGTGACTAGCAGGTTAACACATGAGACTTCCTCTCATATTCTCACTAACAGTCAAGACCTGGTGGCTGGCGCTCCCCTGGACGACTGGCTCAGTCTAACATGCCACAGCCGAGAATTATTTCGAATACGATTTCCGGTTAGTCTTCAAAATAAAAGTATTTGAAAGTGTCATGTGGCACATCACCGGTAGATGGCAGCCTGAGACTTATCTGGAAGCCCAGGCCAGATGCTAAGCAATGATTCGGATATTTACCATGGCCAAAGAACAAAAAAACCGAAAGGTTAGGAACCATTGTTTTGAAGATTAACTTAACGCCAGGCTGAAAAGTAGTGTAGTTGGTAGTAGTAGTGGTACTAGTAGTACTACTGTAGTAGTAGTAGTTTGTGTTCTTTTTACAAACGTGCTGTGCACCTCGAACCACAAGCAACAGTGACGTCACAGTGTCCTGGAGTCCACCGGTGCTTCACTGCATCAAGGTGAAAAGTTAAACCACTGGAGGTCAGCAAAGAAAAGATTGGTGTGAAGGAATTCTTTAAAGTGTTGCTGATGTGACTCAAATGCCACGAGTTCAGTTTTAAATTGCAAATATCTCACTTTAGGAATAAACTCAAGTCAATAAAGAGTACAAGGTTTTATACATAGGCCAATATCACAAATGTTTCTCAAGGGGATTTACAATCTATACAGCATATGATACCCTCTGTCCTTAGACCCTTACTTCAGATAAAGATCAAACTGTCTCTGTCAAGCAGGGCCAATGACCACCATCTCAGTTTAATCTGAAAATATCTGAAGACAAGCAGCCCTCTAATTTAATAATGTGGGAATGATCATCCGCCTTTATAGGCACATACAGCTTAGTATCATCAGCGTATCCTTTTCTTTTCTCTCTTTTTTAGCAACCTCCTGGCGCTAAGATTTTCTGAATGAAAAGTGCGTTAAAATAAAATGCATTATTATTATTATTATTATTATTATTAACTCCCAACTCTCAGAGTTGTAGCAGTTTGGTTGAATTTTGCTGTTAGTTATAGTAGTAGTAGTAGTAGTAGTTGTGGTGTTGCCCCTTATTTGTTCGAAGCAGTGACCAGATACTACACATTGCATCTTTAATCATCACAACCCCTCAGATTTATCTTGTGACTCTTTTGGAGGGGCCGGACCCCTATAGGTTGGGAACCTCTAGACTAAATTTGCTGATTTCTGCAAAGCAAGTACTTTTACTTTAAATACTGTAAGTCAATTCAGTTGATAATACTTCTGCACTTTTACTTACATAGGATTTTAAAAAAGCAGAACGTTCGCTTGTTATTGAGTGATGTTACATTGTAGTTTGGTACTTTTGCTTAAGTGGAGGATCTGACTTCATCAACCAGGAGTTAGTGGATGACAAGAGAAACATTCTCATCTGAGAGATGTGAGAGGCCATCTTTGATCGGACACAGAGGCTACCATCTCCACACATACACAACCATCATGTGACTGTAGGTCATGTGACCATTTCCATTTACTGAAGGAAGACTGAGATGCAGTTAACAGCCAAGCAGAATCCAATTAAGGTTTTATAATGGAGGTCCACCTTTTTTTGTTGTCTAACTACAACCATGTTTTGCAGATATAATCGAACAAATATTTTACAAAAATTGTCATTGAGAGTATTTCAGGTTTTATTTTTCGTTGGTTTCCAAGATCACAGTTTTGGGTGGTCGGGTTGAGTTGAGAGCTCAGAGAGAAAGTAAACGTAGACATGAGACTATTTGTCACACGATCTAGTCCCAAGATGGTACAGTAGATGGCAGTATAGTGACATAACAGATACCTGTAAGCAGTGGTTCATCATCACAAAGTTATTCATTTTTAATAATTGTTTAAATTTATGATATTGATCCCGTTAAGGGGGAAATTAGTCTGCATTTGACCCATCCCTGTATAGGGAGCAGTGGGCTGCCAATGACAGGTGCCGGGGAGCCGTTAGGGGTTCAGTGTATTGCTCAGGTACACAATACTTGTTCAATGTTTCCAAGGTAATACTTGTTGTAATTCTATCAATTTTATTATTGTTTTTACAAACATTACTGATGAAAATAAAGCTTAAGCAGTAAGTTATTATTTAACATTACTCCCTATATTAAGACCAGTCAGTCAGTTTGAGAGTGATAGCAGAACCAAATCCTTTGTTTTCAGTCTTAATACAGTACCACCTACAGTATGCTGCAACAGACTGGACCAGCACAACTCATTTACCTATATCTTATTCTGCAAATAACACAAAATTCCAAGACTTATTCAGTTGTCCTTTATTATGATATACAGTAATATGGTAGTCACTTCTCAGTGTGGGGGTCAGAGTAAGATGGAGTTGTCTTATGCCCAGCATAAAATGAAGACCTACAAACCTGCAGTGGGAGCTGGCGGCAACCTCCTGGTCTGAAAGTGAAGCCAATGCAGAAATGTCCACCAGGGGGCGACTCCTCTGGTTGTAGAGAAGTCTATGAGAACATGACTCTACTTCTCTCTTGATTTATTACCTCAGTAAACATTGTAAACATGAGTTTATGGCAGGGGTATTCAATTAAAATTCCGAAAGGTCCAGACTGAGAAAATGTCCTCGGGCAAAGGTCCGGAACATTACAATAATATCTAACTTGCGCTATTTAGTGCTATATATATATATATATATATATATATATATATATATATATATATATATATATATATATATATATATATATATATATATATATATATATATATATATATATATATGGCGGCTGGTGGAAAATGTTCTAGGTAGGGCCATCCTATCAATTTCAGCAAACATCTCAGTATGATTTAATGCAAAAAGAATGTAAGTGTCAAACACGCATTATTACTTGGCAGTTAAATATTTAACATGTATTCCAACACGAAAATAATCAGTAAATAACACTTATATAATATAATATAACATGTTTATTTATTGAGATGCCCCTATGGACCTTGTTATAGGAGGTAAAGATCAGGAGAAGTAAACATGAAATGTAATTATGAATACTGATGTTAAATTAAGCTATGATGAGTTTTCACTGTTAATTTAACATCTCTATTACATGTTGATGCCTCCATGACCAAGTTAAGCAGATGAGACGGAGGACAACTATGTAGAAGAAAAGATGTTCACTTTGTCTAATATGTAGCTTGACAGAGTTCTCCATGAGTCCTGGTGTTCTCATGTTTCCTTACCTCCTCATCCCTCACTCCCTACCCTGGTGTTCTCATGTTTCCTTACCTCCTCATCCCTCACTCCCTACCCTGGTGTTCTCATGTTTCCTTACCTCCTCATCCCTCACTCCCGTAACTGTCCGTGCTGGATCCGTCCCCGTTGTTTTAAAAAGCTAAATAAATTATTAGCATGACGTCATCCAGCTAGCCAAACCTGTCTGGTGTACAGCTAGTGAAGCTTCGCATGTAGTATGCTGTCTGATTGTGAGGTCAGGCTGATCTGATATCAGCTCTTTGGCTGCAGAATCTCCGCCAAAGTTCTCCTCTCAAACGGGGGTTGGAGGAGGAGTGCTCGCCTGTAGAGACTTCTCCTGACGAGAACGCGCAGCGAGGGGGGCCTGATCGTTCTGGCCCCAAGCTGAATCTATTTGAGGGCGCTGATTGGCTAAATTGTATGTCACTCATTTATATCTTGAATCAGCAATTGGCTAAACTGCTTCATAGACCCGTCTCTTTTGGGCCAAAACGATTAGGCTCCCCAAGCTGCGCGTTCTCAGAGTGTCGTGCACAGAGACAGAGAGGACGAGCAGAGATCACACAGGCAGAGAGGACGAGCAGAGAGCACACAGGCAGAGAGCACGAGCAGAGAGCACACAGGCAAAGAGCACGAGCAGAGAGCACACAGGCTGAGAGCACGAGCAGAGAGCACACAGACAGAGAGCACGAGCAGAGAGCACACAGGCTGAGAGCACGAGCAGAGAGCACACAGACAGAGAGGACGAGCAGAGAGCACACAGACAGAGAGCACACAGGCTGAGAGCACGAGCAGAGAGCACACAGGCAGAGAGCACACAGACAGAGAGCACACAGGCTGAGAGCACGAGCAGAGAGCACACAGACAGAGAGGACGAGCAGAGAGCACACAGACAGAGAGCACGAGCAGAGAGCACACAGACAGAGAGCACGAGCAGAGAGCACACAGGCAGAGAGGACGAGCAGAGAGCACACAGGCAGAGAGCACGAGCAGAGAGCACACAGACAGAGAGCACGAGCAGAGAGCACACAGGCAGAGAGGACGAGCAGAGAGCACACAGACAGAGAGCACGAGCAGAGAGCACACAGGCAGAGAGCACACAGGCAGAGAGCACACAGACAGAGAGCACACAGACAGAGAGCACGAGCAGAGAGCACACAGGCAGAGAGGACGAGCAGAGAGCACACAGACAGAGAGCACGAGCAGAGAGCACACAGACAGAGAGCACGAGCAGAGAGCACACAGACAGAGAGCACGAGCAGAGAGCACACAGACAGAGAGCACACAGGCAGAGAGGACGAGCAGAGAGCACACAGACAGAGAGCACGAGCAGAGAGCACACAGGCAGAGAGGACGAGCAGAGAGCACACAGACAGAGAGCACGAGCAGAGAACACACAGGAGGAGAGGACGAGCAGAGAGCACACAGGCAGAGAGGACGAGCAGAGAGCACACAGACAGAGAGCACGAGCAGAGAACACACAGGAGGAGAGGACGAGCAGGAAAAGCATATATTTTGTGCATATATCATATTTTACACACATTACTGGGTACATTCCATTGTTCAAAAACACAAATATTGACAATTTGTATAATTTATGATTATTATAATTTTTTATTTTTTATTTTTGTTTTTGTGTGGCTCATGGTGGGGCCATGCCCCATGGCCCTCTATTGACCAGCCGCCACATTAATTTCACTGAATTGTCCTGCAGCTTTCAATTCAGTTCATTCAGGTGTGAAGTGATGTCAATCAAAAAAGCCACAATATTATGTTTCTCATCTTCGAACAAGATAAATCAGTAAGCATGGACTTTATCTGTGGTTATTAAACCACTTTATCTGTGGGTAAACCATGTTATATTCTCTCTGTTAACGTCATTGTTGGTCAGTGAATTCATAGGATTCTGATCATATTGGGCTCTTAGGGGTACTTAGGGGTCTGTCTGGGTACAGCTTCAAGAGCAAGACCACCAACCATTTGATGGAATCCAGACTGAGGTACAACATAATTCATAGCTTTACCTTGAGGAGCTGCTTCAGGTTGCGGTCAGACTAGATCATAGAACATTTTGGAATCATGCTATAACATTAAATGTGTTTCAAAATAGGGAAGTTTGATATAATTCATCATTCTACTTACAACACAGACTGATGTCACTCATGAAAAGGAGAAAATGTCAGAGACACCTTGTGTGGGGGAAGGGTGGCAGAGGGAGAAGGGGACCGTCTCGCTCCCCGCTCCCTCCCTCTCGCTCTCTCGCTCTCTTTCTCTCTCTGTCTCTCATCCACACACACACACACACACACACACACACCCCGCCTCACACCATCGCTGGCCAGCAGCAGCGTCTGACGGCTGCATCCTCCGCTGTACAGCAACGCGGCTTCTCCATCCTGCTCTGCGTCGTCTGCCTCTTGACATCCAAACCCGCAGGAGTCTGTGGCGTCTCCATTGTGATTTCTCCCTCTCTCTCTGTTTTTTGAGAAATAACAACACCGTGGACATGATGGGTAACAAAGAGCGACGAGGCGTGCATTTCAAAGGCTTGCTGAAGAGGAACTGGCTCCTGATTGCCACGATTCTGGCGGTGCTGGTCGGTATGTGGAAGCCCCTGAATGCCTCATCATGTATGCTGAGAGAATGATATGTTCATCGCTGTTTATCTGTTCACCCTCTCTGCTTTAGCGTTCACATTTGCTTTCAGCAGCTGTCACTGCTGTAAATAAATCAACCTCTCCTGCACCAGCTGGCCACTGCTGGACGAAACAGCAACACTGCGTGCTGCATGTGTGTAAAGGACAATGATAATTCATCATGATCTTTCATAAGAGAATGGTGGATGGGTGGTGTGGGTGAGGAGACACAGCCTCTGTCCTCCGTCTGTCTGGACGTGTCTTAGTCAAACGTGACCAGACTGAAGGGACAGCTGACTCTGGGTCTGTGAGGAGTCCCAGCAGCGCACGCTGCGTGTCCTCTGCAGTCTGTGTCTGCTGGCATTACACAACACATTCACATTGAAGGAAGAGTTCAACACCTTTGGCTGAGTTGCTTTCTTCGTGAGAGTGAGCTGGGAAACTCAATGTCATGTCTGTGTGTTCAAGTACAGAGTTACAGCCAGGGGGCAATTAGCCTAGCTTAGCATGAAGACTGGAAGCAGAGGGAAACAGCTAGCCTGGCTCTGTCCAAAGTTCAAAAATACAGCTAGCAACACCTTTGAAGCTGACTAATTCATGACGAGCACTCATCACTCGTACTATCACCTCCCGCCACACTGCACTGCTCCTCTGTGGCTCCTCAGTGGAGCGGATCCTCCTTCAGTCAGAGGACGGTGGGTTGATCCCCGGCTCTATGTACTGACCATGTGAATGGATTAGTTCGCGCAGGTGGCACCTTCCATGGTAGAACCAGAAAGTATAAATCCATTTACCAAATATACTTATATTTAACAATTTCTTTAAATATTTATAAGTTACTTTACCAAATCCACAAGAACCACTCTTCACATCGATATCAATTAAATCCAAAACACAGCCAACAAATGACCTTCAAAGCTGGTTCACATGTCACTTCCGTTATTTCCTTTTACCAAAATAGAGGTGAAGAACACCAGGAATTGAGTTTTCATTCAAACTAAATGATGACTGCATGCCACATCAGTCAGAGCACACAAGACCAAATAGCCTCCTATGTCACCGTATGACTGATTGCTGACAAACAATGTAGCATTTAAAAGGCTATTTTTTAAACTGAGTCCGGTGCATAACTCCAAATAAAACACACCGCGGCTACATTACATCACTTCCATCAAGCTTCACAAAGAACAACGAGGGTCTGTTTCAGCAGGCTACTCTAGCTCAGCACGTTAGCACGTTAGCCTTTACTTAACTTGGAGTGTGTCACAGAGGATCAAACATTAAACACATTGTGTTTTAACAAATACACTACCTGCTTTGGTAATAATTACCAGCTGTACTGTGACCTGCGCACACATTAGCCATCACTCGAACTTCCTGGCTACCAAGCAAATCTTTCAGCTGCATATTGATGCATATTTCTAGCCTGCCTCTAATCATTGTATAAGAAAGATCTGTTTTGTAAGTTAATGCTTTTTTCCAGGTGTTTGGTTAGTTGATGTTCTGGCATAATGTGAACTGATATTTCAGGAGACATGATAATAAACAGTAATAAAGGCTGGATTACAAACGACCTCACGTCCAAAATGAGAGATTATTTCTATCTTCGGAGGCGGAAACATTTTAAATATTCTCTTTTGCATTTTTGACAAAGCAAGTAAGATTTTGCCAAGTTCTCATCGGAGTCTGAAGCGTATCAGGTATGTTGTGATCCTTCAGTGCTCTCTGTTGACTGTCAGTGATACTGACATGCTGTCTGGTGCGCTTATGAAACCATGGAGTGAGAATGGAGCACAGTGAGGTCCACAACCTTCGGTCTGGACCTGCAGCTATGACCTGTAGCTACAACATGCTTATGTGTGCCATCTACAGGCAATGTGAGGTTTGTTAACGGTACATCTTCGGTTTAATAACGACGGGATGCTAGCCTTGAGATCCTTTGTGTATGTCAATGGCAAGTGATCATCCCATGTGTCTGGCAGAAGTAGACAAGCATAATGAGACCCCGACGATCTGTGTTGCTATATTTCTTCGGCAAAATTCCTTTTACAACATCATGAGCTTCCAACTGATATTAAATGATCCCTTTCCTCTGATTACAATGCAAGAAATGATGATGTTTGATGAATTGAATCATATGCTAGAAATTCCTGCTGGGTTGGCTGATGCTACTCCATCACTTTCACATCCAGACAGAAGCGGAACGTTAATGTTATTGTTTGTATCATAACCAGGTTCAGACTTTGAGAATGAATAAGTTAAACATTCACTCATACCTTCATCTATCTTTTCAGTTGGACTCACAGCAGAATGAATCAGCCGCTGGATTTGTAATTTCCCAACTCGTGGTTTCCCTGATGTGCTAAATGGGTCATGTGCTTCTTCTCTTCAAGTCCACCAGATTCTCACTGTTTGTCTTGCTCTTTATTAGTTTGCTGCTGGTGAGGAGGTGTATATTTTATAGAATATGAATCAAATTTTCCCTGGCATTGTTTTTACAGAGTGTTGTTTCTGTGGTTGCCATGGACAGCAGTTGTCCCATGTTCAAAAAGAAGGCTAGCCACCATCAACTTAGACTGCAGTGGCAAGCCTCCATGCAGAGAGCAGAGGTTCTTATGCACCAACCATGTAGGTGACCGGGTGCTGAAGCAGCCAGAGAAGACCGATCAGAAAAAAGAATACTGCCTCTTTTAACGATGAATTGCCATCCACTTGAAATAGTTACAGCTCTGTGGATTATTTATTTTCAACGGGTTGGTCCATCCAGTCTGCCCAGGGCGAGTCGACTCAGCGGGTCAGAAAGTGAAGCTCGGTGTGAGAGGATGTCTTCCCGCTGCGACTGACCTGCAGCAATGTCAGCGACCCGTCTTGAAACACAGACCCTCTCTCGTTTAACCATGCTGTCATCACTATTCATATCTCCACAACATATGTGTTTATGATTCAATTGTATAGAAGAGCACAAAATTGGTTGCACGAGCACAAAGTTCTTAGTATAACTAAAGCCTCTTCCTTTTTCTCTCAAAGCTCCCAGATTGATGCATTTACCTTTGAAATGTTCCTTTTGTGGAGCATCCACTACAGCCTCTCAAAATACTTTTGGAAAAACTGGTGTAGCCTGTTAAAATGTATAGCAGAGAGATGTCGCATTTCATTAAGAGTTCACTACAGCAAAGCACAATGAAAGTGATTTTGTGATACAATCACCTTGGTGGTACAACTCGGTACACAAGAAAACAGGAGATGTGGAACAAGACAGCAGCTATAACAGCGTGTTGCCTGCAGGTGGCACACGTGCGGAAATTGTAGCAACTGTTCTGTTGTTTAGCAACTGTTTTTGCCCATAGGTGGCAACATTAAAATATCCTCACTGCTGGTCAAAACTGCTGCAGCTGCTTCTGCTGGTGCCAAACTCCACCTGGTGGAGGGTCTGCAGCGCGCTGAATGTGAAAGGTTGAGTGATCGTTGGACCATGTACAGTTTGCTGCATCGTCGCTGTGTTTTACAAGCATCTTTAACGGTGGTCTGTTCTGTGTGATAGCACAGATGGTGGTTTGGAGTGGATTACTAAAATCAGTGAGTGAATACATGAAGGTTATAGCTGGAAGATACAATGTGTGTTGTGCCTCATGAATTCCGTCAGGATGAAACAATGAAACTGATGTGCAATAATGTGACAGTTGCGTAATATACCAAGTTCTATGTTGCATATGCTTGGCTGTCCTGTCAGTTGTGCTCATAAGTTAATAAACCCTGGCAGAGTTAGTAAGATGTGTCCTATTCGTTAAAGAAAAACAGAGTGACCAGGCAAAACACATTTCGTTCCTTTTAAATGGGATTCTTATAAGGCGTCACAGAGTAGCACAATCATTATACAAAACATAACAATGAAGAGGATAATGGGATGAAAGAGTTCCAGTTCAAAAGTTTGCATATCCTTAGTTCTTAATACTGTGTATTGCCCCCTTCAGCATCAACGATGGCTTACAGTCTCTTGTGATAGCTGTGGATGCTCCCCTTTAGTGTCTCAGATGGTGAAGCTGCCCATTGTTCTTGGAAAGAAGCCTCCAGGTCCTGTCGATTACTGGGTTGTCTTACATGAACTGCACGTTTGAAATCTCCCCAAAGTGGCTCAATTATATTGAGGTCAGGAGAGTTCATAAGCTTTCCGACATATGAAAGCAAATTGTCCTTCAATATTTTCTGATAACATGCTGCCATCAATTTAACTGAATTCCCAGCGCTGCTGTGTGTCTATATTATCAGGCCAAACATTCAAGGGTTTAACCTTTTGATCAGGGTGATTTCAGTCATCATTATGATTTAAAAAGGGCACACACAATTATGTGATGATAAATAGCTTCACGTGACCACTATCCTGAAATAACAGAAAGGTTTTCTGCATGATCTGTCAAAACAATGGCCAACATTTCACAAATTCTGCCAGGGTATGTAAACTTATGAAAACAACTGTATATGCAGCGAAGGACTTACCCTTTTTTTCAGCTGAGACCAAGAATTCTTTATGATGTGATTTTGTCTTTCTCCTGATCAGGGATCAGTTTGGGCGTTGTGGTCAGAGAGTATACATCCCTCTCCCACCTTCACAAGCAGTATTTCGGCTTCCCAGGAGAGATCCTCATGAGAATGCTGAAGCTTGTCATCCTCCCACTCATCATTTCAAGCATGATAACAGGTAACTTGAACATAATTAACATAAATATGATATATATCAGTAATATAACTAAATATTCCTCTGTGTTCATTTTTAACTAGTTTGGGTCAACAAACCGGAACCTAAAATATTTGTTTTAGCTTTAAGATACATTTACATCTGCTACTTTTATTTAGACACTTTTGTGATTACTACCTACTGGTCTACTATCTTAGTGAAACCTCGAGACTAAAGGTGTAGCATTTAGTGGAACTATTGTCAGAATTAGAATATGATATTGATGTAAGTAGGTTTTCTTTATTGTATATTCCCTGAAAAAAACTTGTATTTTTTGTTGGATTAGAATGAACCATTTATATCTACATACAGAGTGAGTCCGCCATGTTGCACCACCATGTTTCTACAGTAGCCCAGGATGGACAAACCAAACACTGGCTCTAGACAGAGCCATTTGCGTTTTTGCGTCGTCCACTGTAGTTCGACATGCTTGGCCCACGTTGGTTGCAGTCTGTACTTATTACCTGTCTACACCATGAATGCTAGCTGAGGTTTTAATCTGTAAACGTTTCGACCAGATAAATGGATTGTATATTCACATGCAAATGTGAAGATTTTGATTTAGAGCTCGATCACATCCGACTTCAAAATCTTCATTCTTTTCTTTTGATACCTGAGAACAAGCTTTTGGTTTGGAACTCAATTCAATATTGTGCTTTTTGTCCACAGGTGTTGCAGCCCTGGACTCTGAGGTATCAGGAAAAATAGGTCTGCGAGCTGTTATTTATTACTTCTCAACAACCATCATTGCAGTTATTCTTGGTGAGTTGATTATTTTCTCCCCTTGTCTAGTTGTCAGTCGCTTTACAGTTAAATCACTCAAATGGTGTTGTGTAAAAACGGTGGTTGATATTAAACCTGAATGAGTCAAGTTGTTATCATTTCCAGGGATTATTTTGGTGATGACTATCAAACCGGGAGTCTCTCAGACAGCTGAGCATATTGACAGAGCCGGGACAACGCCCAACGTCACAACAGTTGACACTCTCTTGGACCTCCTCAGGTGACCTCCCAGCCATGTGATGCATTTTTCTCATAACCATGAAATACCCAGTCATTCAGATGTTAAAGTGACAGAGACTGCAACCGTAGGTCTTTCCCTGATAAGGTTTAAAAATAGAAATACTTGACTTGTGGTGATCAGTCAGTAATCATTTATCACCTGAGTTCTGCCTTTATGCTTCAAATGAGCTAAAGTCACATTATGAACAAGTATTAACCCTTTTGATGTTGTTCAGCTACATCAAAAGTCTTTATACTTGTTTTGAGTGTCCACAGTCGAAGGCGGGGTGAAGAGCCTGCCACCAAACCATTCTCCTAATGTCTACCACCTCTTTGTGTCTTGTGCAACTTGAAAAGGTTTCGCCAACTCAAAAACTTTGGTCAACTTGAAAATTGATATAAACTTTAAAAGTTAACATCAACAGTCAACGTTTATCAATTTAACTCGGAATGTTACGCCGGCTCAGAAATGACTTCAACTCATAAAGATACGTCAACATGGAAAGGTGACTCGGCTGTCAGGAAGCTGTGAGCTGATCCAAGTACTCATAACGTGGCCTTTAATTCCAGAGCTCTGAGGTTCACATATCCAACCTTCAGTTTCTTGAATGTATGACAATTGATTTAGTTGAAAACAATGTACAGCATGACATGAAAATCCAATTCCCACGACATTTTGTTGACAAAATCCTAGCTTCCCTGGAGTAGGTATCTGCAAACTCCTTTGCCTCAATAAATTACATTTACATCCTCCTAATTGATATGACTCGTTTTGACCAACATAAAGAGTAGTTGCAACGGCCCATCTGTCAGTGTAATACACATCATAAGTCAGTGTCTGTCATTCACCCCCAATCTTGTTTTTCTACAGAAACATGTTCCCCGAAAATCTGGTGCAGGCTTGTTTTCAGCAGGTAAGAGGCTTTGCACATCCATCATTCATCTCTGTTCCACTTTCTACACATGTTTATCATTTAAACCTACATCAGGGTGTGGTGAGTACAAGTCTGTAGCCATGTTGAAATAACTCTGATGTTGTGAAATTTGACCACACTCTAGTACAAGACCAAGCGCAAAGAGCTGGAGCCTCCAAAGGTTTCAGCCAACACCACCACAATTCCACCTCTCGCCACGACTATCATGTCGGTGGTAGAGGTAGGTGTGCACGTTACTCTATTCTGTTCATCTAGAGCACCAGAGTTCACAAGTATCTTCTGTTGGGAACATCCATTAACATGTCTGTTGGGGTTTTGGTCTTTACATACGACGGTGTGTCCATGTGGATCCATCTGCTGCACTTTACGTGTCATGTTTCTGCACCTGGCAACCCGCATCTGATCTAAATGCATCAGAAGTAAAGTAGCCACGGGTCACTGGGCTGTGATCCTGTAGGAAAGATTTGCACAGCTCATCAATGGCTCTTTAGAGAAAGCTAATGTGGTTGTGAAAGCAGCTTCCTGACCTGCTCTTGGTTAGCTGAATGAATAACCTCCTTGTGTGCTCTCTTGGCAGAACATAACCAAGGAATATAAAATCGTTGGGACGTATTCGGATGGAATCAACGTATTGGGGCTGATCGTGTTCTGTGTTGCTTTTGGCCTTGTCATTGGGAAGATGGGCGAAAGAGGACGTATCCTCCTGGAATTTTTTGATGCGCTGAACGAAGCAACCATGAAACTGGTCCAGATCATTATGTGGTATGTATGAAAGACTGATCTACAGTTATGGGTTTCCAGACGGACGACATTTAGTGACATGGTGGACTCATGATCTTACTTTCAGTTTTTAAAACTTGGACGACGATACAAATGCACCTTTGAGTACTTTTGAAGAATGAATCCTGATCTGCAAAAAAGGCTTGAAAGCTCTTGATCTTGGAAACGATAGTTTAACAAAACCAAATCTTAACTCAAGTTCCACTTACTAGCATTTTCAAGGGTTTCTATTGCATCTTGAGATCTTCCTCAGCCTGCAAATTCCATGTGCTAAGACAATGAGTTTAAGAAAAAGCAACAACTAGTCTAGTTGGTGAGATGAAGAGCAAATATAAACTCAAACACAATATTTGTTTTTTTCCTCTTATTCCTAAAGATTATCTAACCAAAAACCCTTAATGTACGGCCGCCACACATGAGACATCTAGCAAGGTCTGAACACAGGATACGTCCCTTTCTGGGGTGCTGTTTCCCATAACTCTGTCCTAGCATGACCACAGTCTTGGTAACAGAAGTCACACAAATTGAAGTACTTATTACTCTTAAGTAATACTCCATTATGTACTATTAGGTATATACATTTTTGCAGTGGCGAGCCGTGCATTTTATACCTGGGCCTTCACTGCTGTCCTGCAGCTGAAACACAGCAACGGTTATTATTTGTTTCGTGTCAAAATGAAGCCAACACCTGTAGATGAGTGCGTCTCCTCTCTGCTCTGACTGCAACTGGGAGGGCGGAGGGGCTCACGGCAGCTTGCGCTGCTCGTTCACGACTTTACGAGTCAAAACACCACAAAAGTCTCCAACACCAGAACAAGTCGCTAGATTTGTCGCTCGTAGCTTTTGACAAAAAAAGTCGCCATGAGGGTTTGGAAAGTCACCAGATTTAGCGAGAGAGTCGCCAAGTTGGCAAAATATGTCCCCAGAGCAACATTGGACATAACAATGGTTCTTGTCACATATAAAACAAAAAAACAAACAAAAACAAACAAAAATCCATCTTCATAAAAACAAGTTGTACAAATAATAATATATAAACAAGCATATTAAAGCTACTGCAGATGTAAAAACAAACACATTTAACTTACCAGAGCTGCTGTTCACTATTTAAAGACAAAGTCCATCCTCCTTTCTTTCTTAACAAAGAGTTAATCTCACGGTTGTTCAGTACATCCGTGTGTTTTAGTTACAGTAAGAAGTCCTTCTCCATTCATGGACGCCAGTGAAGACAGTCGAGCCTCCCAGTTGTATTTCTTGAATACGTTTTAATGCGTTTGAGGCTGAAAATGTCCGCTCCACAGAGGCAGCAGATTTTGGGATTGTCACCGCCCAGCACGTCACGCTAGCCCACTGACCAATCACGTACTTGTAGGCCAGCTAGCAGCTCTGACACGTCAAAGAATACGCAAAACATGTTAAACTAAAGATCTGATTGGTTGAACACTATGACAATCAACAATATCGTCCCCATTCACTTAAAGTGCACATGGATGCACTTGTGAGTCTGCAGGCCTCTGCCTCTCTTCTTACCTGGAGACACAGAGGTGAGATCTGATTGGATAAAAGCTCTACTTAAAACAAGCTGCACTGGAAGCAGAGCAACTGAGGAAGACAGTAGCTGTGCAATGAGAAAATAAGATAATGGGAAACATATTTACGATACATGTAGTGTATTGATGAAAAATTATTAAATTATAAAATAGCTATAACTTTGTGATTCTGTTTAGGCCAGCAGAGAAAGCCTTCCTGGCCCTGACGGCCACCACTGCATTTTTGCAGGTTCAAGCACATGAGCATTTTAACACAATTCCCATAAAACACAGCAGTCATTTTTATCAGACTTACACAAAATATGGCACGATACAAGCTATTTGGGGTAGCATTTAGCTGCTTTCAATAAAACTGTAGTGTTGCTGTAGATTTAGTACTTTCCAATGAAGAGTAGCTTGTAGCTTCACCAGCTACAGGCTCAAAGTACCTCCCCCAACACTGTCTATTAATGACTGCTTGTCAGGCTAGAAAACATATTGGTAACACTGTCTCTCTTTCTGTCTTCCCACAGGGATTTTGTGGGATAACATATTTGGAACATAGAACACTAAGAAAATCAGCATATATTCATATTTGAGAAGCTCGAACCTGTGATTTAGTCAAGTTAGCATTTTAGCTGTTGCACACTATTTGCTATAATCTTATATTCTTTACACCAAATGACTCCAACTTGATGTGTGTTTTCAGCTACATGCCAATAGGGATCCTGTTCCTAATTGCAGCTAAGATCATCGAGGTTGAAGACTGGGAGATCTTCAAGAAGATGGGTCTTTATATGGTGACGGTGCTGAGTGGGTAAGCTGTCCCATTACTCTGTATCCGCCTGTTCCAGACACCGGGATTTATGGTTGACATTTGGGCCGATTCACCCTCCAGTGATACAGTAAAAGCTGAGCTCTGTATAGGCACTGATAAGGGCCAAGGGCATTTAAAACTGCTCAACCTGCAGCTGCAGTAATGAAAGCTTCGCCCATGCCACTAAATCTAAGTGACACCATTGAAGACTGTACAGTAAATCCCCTCCAGTTAGGTCACAGGGTCAGTCCAAGGCTCCCAGTGCTCCTGTGGCGACATTTGCACGCAATGGTCACACTTTGTTGTAATGTTCTGAATACAGCTTTTATAGCCTATGAAAAAACTTTTTCGTGCAATGTAATAAAGAGTTTTTGACATGATCAACAGAGGAAGTCTCTTCAAAGTAAAGTCAAATCTCTCGAAATGTGCATTTTTATAAGAGCTGTAGCTGAAATCTATTTCAAAGTCAGTTCAGTGAACTGACTGATTTGAACTTGTTCTCCTTTATTCAATGGCCTTCATCATTGTTTATCTTGATCAGAACATTCATTCTGGAAGCAAGGAATGAAGTGAGCTATCGTGATTTCAAAACATTTTGTGAAACATACTTGATTGGGTTTTTTCTGAGAGTAAGATGAGAAGATTGATACTGAGCTAGGACCAGGAGGGCCAGGAGTTAGCCTAGCTTAGCATTAAGACTGGAAGCAAAGGGAAATAGTTGGCATTAAAAAATACACCGACCAACAATTGTAATGAGCACTAATTGACAACTTGCATCTAATTAGTTTGGGAATAAACACCAATTGTTTGTAGGCATATATTTTATGATTTTGAAAGAACAAAGCTAGTGTTTAACCCTGCTTCCAGTTTTTTGTTAAGCTAGGTTAACTACATACTCTCTAAAATAAGGCAAGATTACTCCTAAAAATGTTGAACTATTCCTTGAACAATTGCACCATTGGGCTGTTTAAGCCCATGCAACAGTACACTTTGTTTCATGTATGAATGTAAATGATAGTAAACACTATTTTGAGAAGGTATGGGGTTAAAAACACAACCTGGTCTTTATAGTTGTATCAAAATTAACATGTGACAGTATAAGAGTTGTGGCACAGAATCCAAAAGGCATATGAAAGTGAATCTAGTTCTGTAACACAGAACATAGAATATTGTTCGATAATAATGTCTGTTTTGTTTCTCAGTCTAGCTATCCACGCCACTATCTGTCTGCCACTGATCTTCTTTGTCATTGTGAGGAAGAACCCGTATACATTCACATTGGGAATGGCTCAGGCCCTGGTGACAGCACTCATGATCTCCTCCAGGTCAGAATTCACTGTGCACCTCACTCTGCTTGGAAAGCCAAATCAAACATTTTCATATTTGGGAACAAAAAAACATTGTGTGCCAACAGCTGTCTTGTCTTTCAGCTCTGCCACCCTGCCCGTCACCTTCCGATGTGCCGAGGAGAACAATCACATTGACAAGCGGATCACCCGTTTCGTCCTCCCAGTGGGTGCCACCATTAACATGGACGGGACAGCGCTATATGAGGCAGTGGCCGCCATCTTCATCGCCCAGCTGAATGACTACGCTCTGGATGTGGGCCAGATTGTTACTATCAGGTACATTGTAGGGAACGACCGAATTCACGGGGCCCTTTTAAGGAAAGGGGCGTAACCCTGGTGACAGGGGGGGTTAAAGGGTGGCAGGAAGTGAATGGATGTTTGGTTGTATGGATGGAAATAAACGGCCACATGGTGCAGCCAAAGGGAATACTCGCCTCCTTGTTTGTTTCCACGCACCTACATTGGTGACCCTGACGCTCCTGGACGTTTCCAGAAGTTAAGATGTCGATACACGCAGTTTCGCTGAAACTACCGGAGTTTTGGGAGACGCAAGCGGCGGTGTGGTTCGCCCAAACTGAGGCACAGTTCGCCCTCAGAGACATTTCAGCAGACGCGACGAAATATTATTATGTTGTGGCGGCTCTCGGCAGTTCGACAGCAGGCAGAGTGGTGAGCATTCTGGAAAATCCTCCAGAGAGGGATAAGTACAATACCCTGAAAGACCGGCTGTTGAACATTTTCGGGCTTTCGGACTCTGAGCGGGCTCGCCGGTTGCTTGCTCTGAATGGCCTCGGCAACAGCAAGCCGTCGGAGCTAATGGACTAAATGTTAGCGCTGCTAGGTAAACACAAGCCAGAGTTCCTGTTTACGGAACATTACGGAACCGCTGCAGGTGCGGGCCGCTTTAGCCAACACCAGGATTACCGATTGTCGGGAGTTGGCCGAGGAGGCCGATAAGTTCTTTCTGGCGGGCCAACAAAGCTACACGGCCGCATTGAGACCGGCCCAAGCCACGGCATGGCCGGGGGAGACAACGATCGTCGCCGCAGCAGCAGCGAGCCAACGGCAGGGAGCTACCGGCCTGTGCTATTACCACGCAAGGTTTGGGCCACGGGCTACAAGGTGCCGTTCACCATGCAGTTTCGGCAGGACGGGAAATGCCAGGGCCGGCGCTCAGTGACTGCCATGAGCGTCGGTTGGGAAGGCAGGCTGCTGTTCATCAGGGACGACGTTTCCAGGCGGCGCTTTCTCTGTGACACGGGGTCGCAGAGGAGCGTTGTGCCTGCATCGCGGGTGGACATGCTGACAAACGGGCAGGGCCCCCCGCTGGAAGCCGCGACTGGTACCCCCATATGCACTTTTGGGACACGGTGCCTGGAGTTGTGTTTTATGGGGCAGCGTTTCAGCTGGGACTTTGTTACTGCCAAAATTGCCATTCCCCTGCATGGCGCGGATTTCCTATGTGCTTATGGACTATTGGTGGACGTCAAGGGCCGCCACCTGATAAATGCTGTGACTTTTTGCTCTTACCCATGTACACGAAGTGGAGCGGGCTCTACCAGGTTGACTAACATGCTTGCAGCGGCTGATGAGTTTCTGCGTCTGCTGGCCGAGTTCCCAGACCTCTCGCAGCCCACCTTCTCTTCCTCCACGGTCAAGCATGGGGTGGAGCATCACATCTCTACCACCGGCCCACCGGTAAATGCCCGGGCCCGGCGCCTAGATCCAGCGAAGCTCACCATCGCCAAGATAGAGTTTGAAAACATGGAGCGCCTGGGCATCATTCGCCGCTCCGACAGTCCATGGGCTTCACCCCTGCACATGGCCCCGAAGCCTGGGGGCGGGTGGCGCCCGTGTGGAGATTATCGCCGGCTCAACGATGCAACGATCCCGGACCGCTATCCGGTTCCACATATTCAAGACTTTTCTACCCACTTGTCGGATAGTGTGGTGTTTTCGAAAGTGGACATGGTACGAGGTTACCATCAAGTGCCCGTTCACCCGCTGGACATTCCCAAGACTGCGTTGATCACTCCATTCGGCCTGTTTGAGTTCTTGAGAATGCCGTTTGGCCTTAAAAATGCAGCGCAGACGTTCCAGCGTCTAATGGACACGGTGCTGAGGGGCCTGCCTTTCCTGTTCGTCTACCTGGATGACATCCTGGTGGCCAGTTCATCAAGAGCGGAGCATAGGTCTCACCTCCCGACTCTATTTGAGCGACTCAGCCAGCACGGGTTGATCATCAACCCGGCAAAGTGCCAGTTTGGGTTGACCACCATTGACTTTCTGGGACACTGCATCACAAAGGACGGGGCGCTTCCCCTCCCGGCAAAGGTGGAGGCAGTGACTAACTTTACACGCCCACTCACGGTGAGGGCCCTGCAGGAGTTTTTAGGCATGGTGAACTTTTACCATCGCTTTATTCCCCGAGCAGCACAAGTGATGCGGCCCCTGTACGAAGCCCTGAAAGGCAAGGCCATCAAACAGCTGGTGGACTGGACTGAAGAGAGGGAACTTGCGTTTGTTGATGCGAAAACAGCTCTGGCAAACATAACAATGCTGGCACACCCGTCACCTAAGGCTCCGATTGCCATCACCACGGACGCTTCGGACTATGCGGTGGGCGCGGTGCACGAGCAGTGGGTGAAAGGGGCGTGGCAACCGCTGGCTTTCTTCAGTCGACAGTTGCGGCCTAATGAGCGGAAATACAGCATGTTCGATCGGGAGCTCCTCGGCCTCTTTCTGGCCATTTGGCATTTCCGGTTCCTGTTGGAGGCTCGGCCGTTCACTGCGTTTGTGGATCACAAGCCACTGACGTTTGCCATGAGTAAGAGCACCGAACCATGGTCTGCGCGCCAGCAGCGGCAGCTCTCCTTCATATCAGAGTTTACCACGGATCTACAGCATGTAGCAGGCAAGGAAAACCTGGTCGCAGACTGTCTCTCCAGGGCTGTCACAGGGGCTGTCCAGTTAGGCTTGGACTATAACAAGATGGCAGAGGATCAAGTTACAGACCCGGGCGTCCAGGAGTTGAGGACGGCAGTTACGGGACTGCGGTTGGAGGAGGTCCCGTTTGGCGAAACTGGTGTTACGCTCCTGTGTGACGTCTCCACAGGCCAGCCACGGCCGGTTGTTCCCGATGAATGGAGACAGCAGGTTTTTGATGCTGTTCATGGACTATCACACCCCGGCAAGAGGGCGTCGCAGAAGTTGGTCTCAGCAAAGTTCGTCTGGCATGGGCTGAAGAAGGATATACGGAAGTGGGCCGGGACTTGTGTGGTGTGCCAGCGCTCCAAGGTGCACCGTCACATAAAGACCCCTTTAGCACAGTTTTCGGTTCCAGAATGGAGGTTCGATCACGTAAATGTGGACTTGGTAGGACCTTTGCCCCCATCCCGTGGTTTCACACATCTCCTCACGATGGTAGACCGAACCACTCGTTGGCCAGAAGCTATCCCGTTGTCATCAACAATGTCGGATGAGGTGGCTCGGGCGTTTATTCAGGCTTGGGTCGCCAGGTTCGGAGCCCCAGCTGACGTTTCCTCGGACCGAGGCCCACAGTTTACATCAGAGCTGTGGAATGCAGTGGCAGGAAGCCTAGGGGTGAAGCTCCATCGCACTACCGCCTACCAGCCGCAGGCTAATGGATATGCGAGCGGTTCCACTGGTCGATGAAAGCTGCTCTCCGTGCCAGCCTCAAAGACAGCAGTTGGGTGGACAGGCTTCCGTGGGTCATGTTGGGGCTTAGGACAGCCCCCAAAGATGATCTGCAAGCTTCATCGGCTGAGCTGGTTTATGGACAGCCACTGCGGGTCCCGGGGGAGTTTATCCCCAAAGTCACAGACCCTTGGTCTGCCACCCAGCAGCGGGAAACGCTCCTGGAAAAAGCCAGGCTGTTCAAACCAGTGCCCACGTCGCAGCACGGCTTTCCACAGTCATACGTCCCGTCCAGCCTCAGGTCAGCGGAGTATGTGTTCGTTCGCCAGGACGGCCACCGTGGACCCTTTCAACCCCCCTACGTTGGGCCGTTTCTCGGGAGTTAGTGAATTCTGGGGGGGCGCATGTAGGGAACGACCGAATTCACGTGGCCCCTTTAAGGAAAGGGGCGTAACCCTGGTGACAGGGTGGGTTAAAGGGTGGCAGGAAGTGAATGGATGTTTGGTTGTATGGATGGAAATAAACGGCCACATGGTGCAGCCAAAGGGAATACTCGCCTCCTTGTTTGTTTCCACGCACCTACAACATCATAGTTACTAAGGGAAGGCTATAAAAGACTATAAAATACAACTTATGATACTATAAAACTATTGTTGACCAAGAGAGAAATTTCTTGTTAACTCTTGTCATATCTTGTCTGGAAAATATATAAATATACAAAATAATACATATAATGAAATATGGTAAACAAACAAACTAATAAGATTTTGTTAAAACAAGTATATTATTAAAGTGTCAAGTGTATATTAATAGAGAAAGATGTGCAAGAGTGTGTAACGGTAAGTGTCTGAGTCAGTGGGGGTCCCAGGCTTTATTGATGAACCAGACTGCAGATGGGAAGAAACTGTTCTTGTGGCGTGAGGTCTTGGTCCTGATGGACCGCAGCCTCCTGACAAAGGGAAGGGACTCAAACTGTTTGTGTCCAGGGTGAGAGGGGTTGGCTGCAATCTTTCTTGCCCGCCTGAGGGCCTAAAGGCCAACAAGTCGTGGAGGGACGGCAGATTGCAGCGAATGATGCGCGTGGAGGAGCAGAGGATGGACTCAACGTTGGCTGTGTAGAAGTGCACCATCATTATCTTTGGCAGGTTGAACTTCTTCAGCTGCCTCAGGAAATACATCCTCTGCTGAGCCTTCCTGGTGATGGAGCTGATGTTCAGCTCCCACATGAGGTCCTGGGTTATGGTGGCGCCTAGGTACAGCTATAAAGACAACTTAGTAAAAGCAAGAATAAAATACTTATCAGATTCTGGGTGAGTCAGAAGTTCAGATGTAGCTCCAGAAGATGAATACAATCTGAAGCAAAAGCTGAAACTGGACTTCCTATATCCTTGAGATGTGCAGGCTGTAAAAGTTGTGAAGTGTGGCGGCGATTAGCTAGCTAGTACACTCACAAAGCTTCCATTCACTAATTGGATGAAGTACTTTATTGGTGTTGGTATCACTTTAAGGGTAGCTACTGGTATTGGTACTGTCATTGTAATTGTCTAAATGACGTGGAGATGGTTGTGCATTACAGGAAGAACATAGCCCCACCTGCCCCTATCACCCTGTGCGACTCCCTTGTTGACACTGTGGAGTCCTACCGCTTCTTAGGCTTGCCTCAGTTATGATTGGACTGTGAGTTTCTGGCTGTCTGAGGAGGTGTGATTTAGTCTCAGCTGCTGAATAGCTTTGCGAATTGCAAGGGAGGAGCCTGCACTCCTGGCAGACAATCAGTAGATTGCTGTCCTTAAGCACTTCTGGAGGTTGGAAGCGTCTCGCAAACGAAGGCTAGGGCGAAGAAAGGCAACAGGGCGACTTTTTCAAGCCCGACTTCGTCAAGCTAAGACTTCTCGAACGTGTAGTTACCGCGTTTTTATTTGTCAAACCATGTGTTTGCTCGGTGGTCACGTAGACATTGGGCCACTCCCAGGTGCCGTGACCCCACTAACGTCATTGCTCCTACTTTCTCAGCTCATGTTGAGCGAGTGGTGGCGGGGGGCTCTGGAATTGCCAGTCGGCAGTGCCGAAAGCTGAGTTCATCTCAGGCTACGCTTCCTTGCTATCCCTCAGCTTTCTTGCTCTAACTGAGACCTGGATCATGCCAGAAAATACCACCACACCTGCAGCTCTGTCAGAAGTGTACTCTTTCTCTCACACTCCCAAAGCTGCTAGGCGAGGTGGTGGTACTGGCCTGCTATTCTCCCCAAAATGGAAATACACTCTTGTCTCGGTTCCTCAGTTCTCCCCATCCTCTTTCATGCGGTTACTGTTACTTATCCAGTCAAGCTCACCATTGCGTTGTGTATCGCCCACCAGGGCCTCTTGGTGAGTTCTTGGAAGATCTCGACACATTAGTCTCGCACTTCCATGACGATGGCTCAGCACTCATCCTGCTCGGCGACTTTAACATCCAGACTGATAAATTAGAACCTCTTCTTTCCTTCCTCTCCTCCTTTGACCTTTTCCACTCCTCTTCTCCTCCTACCCACAAGGCCGGCAACCAGCTCGATCTTATCTTCACTAGACTCTGTTCTACTGCTAACCTCTCCGTCACTCCCCTCCAGCTCTCTGACCACTATTTCATGTCTTACTCCCTCTCCCTCTCCTCTCCTCCCGTACTTTCTCCACCTACCCACATGGTTACCCATTGTCATCTCTGCTCCCTCTCCCCGGCTGATCTTTCCTCTTCTGTTACTTCTGCTCTCCCTGACCCTGAATCCTTCTCCCTCCTATCCCCTGATACTGCTACTGACCTTCTCCTCTCCACCCTTTCCTCTTCTTTGGACAACCTCTGTCCTTTCACCTCCAGGCCTGCACAGCCAACTCCACCTGCCCTATGGCTGTCGGACTCAGTGCGTACTGACAGATGGAGCGAAGAGAGGCTGAGCGAAAATGGAGAAAAGGCAAACTCCCGGGGGACCTTCTTAACTTCCAAGCTCTCTTTCCACTTTTTCCACCACACTTTCTACTGCTAAAGCTGCGTTCTTCTGCTCCAAAATCCTAACCTCTGCTTCCAATCCTAAAAAACTCCTCGAAACTTTCTCTTCACTCCTCCAACCCCAACCCCCTCCTCCTACTTCCTCCCTTCTACCTGACGATTTCGCCAACTTCTTTGACAAGAAGGTAAACGACATCAGGTCCTCCTTCTCTCAGCCCCCGGTCCCTGTCTATCCTCTCCCTCACTCTCTCAGTGTCCCTGTCCACCATCTCCAGCTCTACCCTCTCCAGCTCTTCCCCCACAGCTCTCCCTCCACTCTCCATGCCCCATCTTACCCTATATTGCTCCCCTCTCCCCTAACAAGGTCCTAAACCTTGTTACACCTAATCGCCCCACCACGTGCTCCCTTGACCCGATCCCCTCCCCTCTTCTTCAGTCGATTGCGATTGAACTCCTTCCTTTCCTCACCCACCTCATCAACAAATCCCTCGTTTCAGGATGCTTTCCCATGGCTTTCAAGACTGCCAGAGTCACCCCCTTCTGAGAAAACCATCACTTGACCCCTCTGATGTCAAGAACTTCAGACCGGTTTCTCTTCTACCCTTTCTTTCCAAAACACTTGAACTTGCTGTCTTTACTCAACTGTCTTCCTATCTCCACCAAAACAACCTCTTGGACCACAACCAGTCCGGGTTCAAAGTGGGTCACTCGACTGAGACGGCCCTCCTTGCGGTGACGGAGTCGCTTCACGCAGCGAGAACTAACTTGCTCTCCTCTGTCCTGATTCTCCTGGACCTGTCTGCGGCGTTTGACATTGTGAACCACCAGATCCTCCTCTCCACCCTCGAGGGGATGGGCGTCTCAGGCTCTGCACTCTCCCTGTTTGCATCCTACCTGACAGGTCGTTCCTACCAGGTGACATGGAGGGGGGCCGTGTCGGAACCACGCATGCTGACTACGGGGGTTCCACAAGGTTCAGTTCTGGGCCCCCTTCTCTTCTTGCTCTACACAACATGTCTGGGTTCTATTATTCGCTCGCATGACTTCCCTTACCATTGTTATGCCGATGACACCCAGCTGGTCTTGTCATTTCCCCCCGGTGACACTCAAGTGGAGGCACGCATCACTGCATGCTTGGCTGACATCTCGAAGTGGATGACGACAAACTACCTCAAGCTTAACCTGGACAAAACCGAGCTACTGTTCCTCCCGGGGAAGGTTTGCCCGCACCGAGACCTGTCCATCACCATTGACGATACTGTGGTGACGCCAACTCGGACTGCGAGAAACCTGGGTGTGACCCTGGATGACCAACTGTCATTCTCAGCAAACATTGCATTGGTTACACGCTCCTGCAGATTCCTGCTCTGCAACATCAGGAGGATTCACCCCTTCCTCACTGATGAGACGGTGCAGGTGCTAATCCAGGCTCTTGTCATCTCTCGCCTGGACTACTGCATGCAACTCACTACTTGCCGGAGGCCCTGCATCGCCCATCAGACCTCTGGAGCTTGTCCAGAAAGCTGCAGCTCGAATGGTGTTCAATCGCCCCAAGTTCTCCCACAACTTCCCTTCTCCGTTCTCTACACTGGCTCCTTGTAAGAGCTTGCATCCAGTGTAAGACTGGTGCTAGCCTACAGGGCAGTGAAAGGAACAGCTCCTGGGCCAGGCCATGGTCAAGCCCTACACCCCCGCCTGACCTCTTTGCTCTGCTTCCTCGGGGCGATCGGTTACCCCGTCGCTCAGAGGTCCCTACGGCTGATCGACCCGGTCGCGGCTGTTTTCTGTCCTGGCCCCACAGTGGTGGAATGAACTCCCCACTGACGTCAGGACAGCGGAGTCGCTGCCCATCTTTCGGCGAAGGCTGAAAACTCACCTCTTCAAGAAGGCCTACCCTGAGCCTTCCACTTAGCATCTATTGTTTTCATACTAGCTTATTGCACTTATTGTATTCATATTAGTTTGTGGCACTTATTGCATTTGTTTGTTTCTGCACTGTACGTTGGCTCTGGTTTATGCTCTTAGATTTTTTGAAGAAAGGAGATGCACTTATGACTTCTGGTGACTAGTTGTTCTCTCGAAAACCGATGTTGACTACACTTATTGGAAGTCGCTTTGGATAAAAGACTTTTGCTAAATGACTGTAATGTAATGTAATGTACAGTGGTTACTGCTGGTAACACCAGCCCCTAATTCCCAGTGGTGGGACGGCGGTGTTGAAAAAGTGTAACGCCTACCCTCCGGTAAACACTGTTATCTCTGTCAGCACAGTTCACGTTGTTTGCACTGTTAGTTGCTAGCACTGTTAGTTGCTAGCACTGTTAGCTGTTAACCGCCGGCTCAGTCATCTCCGTGTCCAGAGCTGTGTGCAGGCATGCAATCCCGGTTTACAGATGGGCATGAAACAGATAGATTGCAGGTATTGTTTGTTTTCTAATGAGTTCAACATCTGTGTGCCCAGAGATACCCTCCGTAAATTTGAAATTGCAGCTTAATT
Organism: Melanostigma gelatinosum; assembly: GCF_949748355.1. Lineage (NCBI taxonomy): Eukaryota > Metazoa > Chordata > Actinopteri > Perciformes > Zoarcidae > Melanostigma > Melanostigma gelatinosum. The sequence goes on from NC_136656.1 coordinate 15,651,851, forward strand.
TTATATAGTGTTTACTATCCTGATATTGTGCCCTTTGTATTATTATAATCTAATGTTCTGGTAAAAACTGCATATATCTAAGTAGCAAAAGTTGATTTTGCTCACACTTAGTTAACTGATGCCATTTTGGGACACCAATGTCCAAATTTCTCATATTTAATTTCTGCATGTTATTATGAAGAATATTTATGACATTGTGTCTGTGTGTTGCAGTATAACAGCAACAGTTGCCAGTATTGGAGCAGCAGGAGTCCCTAATGCTGGGCTTGTCACCATGGTGATAGTCTTAACAGCTGTTGGATTACCTGCAAGTGATGTCACTCTGATAGTCGCTGTGGATTGGCTGCTGTAAGTTTATCTGTTGACTTTTTATCTTGACTGTTTCTCCCACCTTTCTTATTTTTCTACGATGCTGTGGATTGACTTTGAGGGGTGTGTTTCAGGGACCGGTTCCGTACTATGATAAATGTTCTTGGCGATGCTTACGGAGCCGGTATCGTCCAGAAACTATCCAAGCGGGAACTGGAGAGGATGGATCTGACATCGGATGCCGATGTCGCCAACCCTTTCGCTCTGGAAGCCACTTTGGATGACGAAGAGTGCGAGAACAAATCCTATGTAAACGGAGGTTTTACCGTCGACAAGACAGATGCGATCTCCTTTACTGAAACCTCTCAGTTTTAGGCTGTGGCTGGCTCCGAGGAGCAGAGAAAGTGCCATGCTGCTATGGATGTAAACGGAAAACCTTCCATCATGTATCAGCACCATGACGAGAGAGGAAAACTATCCAACCAGATCCATCCAAGCTCAGACATCAGCAATAGCAGCCTCCCTTAAGCTTATCCAAGATGATCACCCTTCATGTCGGACATTTACAACCACGACTAGATTAAAGTGCTTCCTTCTTTCACTCAAATTGTGCCAAGATTTTTAAAAGAAAGTCAGTTTTCTTCTGAATAAGAGTGAGTTATTTCTTGCAAAGATGCACTCAAAAGAAGAGCTGTTTGTATGTGTGTTTTGGATTTATCTGGAGTGTATGTTTGTTTTTTGCAAAAAAAGGAAAATGTATAATTTAACACAAGTAAAAACAATAATCTGAATTTGAAACTCCATTCCCACTTTATTTGCTCTTTGATGAGACAATAATTCTCCAACATGTCTGAATGATATTTTTTGCGTGGCTGTTGTTGAAACTATATGTCCCATAATGCACTGCTTGTATGTATATCTGTATATTTAAACTGTGCCAAACATATAAAGTGGTTTTTCACTGAGTTGCATGAAGCAATATGTTAAAGAAATGCTTATCGCTTGCTGCAGACTGATTTTTTTATGGAGACTGCACAGAGACAGGAGCTGGTTAACCAAGACTTATGAAGTCATTGAACACTGTGAAACTTGAGTACATTTCTTCAGAACCAAATCTCTAACAGTCTTTGATTCATTGCAGAGTATAATGATCATTACATTACATTAGATACCCCGAGTTGTTCCTACTCAAAAAAGATAATTTTAATTGTCACCTAATGGATTTATGTGTCTATAATCAGAGAATCAGAGTGTGTCTTATTAACATAACTTTGCTACTATTCTTTCACTGTGGTGTTGGGTCAAAATATGTTCAAATGCTCTTAAACCAATGGCTAAACTAAGACGCAGTAAATGGAATTTTGCATGTTATAGGTATTTCTGCTTGAATAAGACATGAAAACAGTACCATTGGTAAAGAACAGTTAGACATTTTGGTAAATATGTTTCTTGCTTTCTTGCCAAGAGTTAGATGACAAGATCAGTTTCAGGAAGTATTCTTTTGATACAAGTACAAGTGCAGCACCCTAACATAAAACTATGACAGCTTTTTCTTCGACTGATCAAATGCTGACCAGGATTGGTAAAGCTAGAGCATCAGTGCCATTTATAACACCTCAGCCAACCTTTGACATCATCTAGTTTGTAGCCATGCAATAAAGCTGCAAACTGGTGCCACACCTTGAAACATACCAGGCTGCATGGAAAGGATGTGATGCATCAAAAACACTGAATGATAATTATTAAAATATACAGGCACTTTGTGCAGTAATTAACTCGACATAGTTTGTCCTATCTGCATCTTTTCTTATCTTTGCCTGTCATGCCCAATTTTGAACGACTAAAAGACAGTACATGAGGTAATCTGCCCACCATGACCAACTTAGCTATGTGCTATATTTGTGTAACTTTTGCAACTGGTTAGCATGAGCACAAAGCAAAAACGTTTGAGAGTTTGAGAGAGCTTGAGATGTTCTACTGAAGAGGTAGTGAGGATAAAAGACCTAACATGTCAACAACAAAGATGTCAATATGAGAATGGTCCACTTGCAGAAAAGGTTGGAAACCGCTGGCAGAACGAAACACATTGCGAGGAACTGCTGTAATAGCTAACTAGCAGAAAGCATGGAATGTGATTGGCTAGCTGCACTGCTAGAACACTTTGGCCTCCGGGAAATTGTGATGGGCATGTTTTATTATTTACTAATATGACATCGACTTAATTAATTGACATATTAATGATATTAATAATCATTAGTTGCAGCCTAAATGTAGCTATAGAGGTGAAGCAGTACAGCAGTGTCTAAAACAGGGGAGCAACACTAGCCAGGTTTCCATCTAAATGAATCGCACATTTTGACCGAATTTCGAGGAAGAATGACTGCTTGTTTCCATACACTCCCGTTATGCGATTATTAGAAATTGGTTAATCTCGATTAACACCACGTGATGCTAATTCTCCAGTTTGACAACCAACTTCGAACCTCAAACTGTGAAAAACAATTGAGAAAACTCAATGGAAATATGAGATTTCTGTTTGTCTTATGTGTTAATGTGAGGAAGGTTACATCGGGTCTGTTTTCATTGCACTTTGTCTCATTTTGCTTTTATCGATACACCAACTTTGTTTTGCAATATTTCAAGATTTTGTAGATATTTTCAGCAGTTTCACACAGGTTGTTTTGTGAAGAAACCCATGTGCATAAAAACGGGTGGATGGAAACTTACTTAATTAATGTGCTTAGTTAATTTTATGTCATTCTAGTAATTCCATTTTGATTGTTCTTGTAGGCAGTTGGACATGATGGCAACAATGTCAATTACTTAACCAGTCGTTTTTAAAATACTATGGACATGTGTTGGATAGACAGACTGACCAATGGGCCTCGCCTTCCTTAGGATGTCAATGAGAGTTAATCCTTTGACATAAATGATACAAATGTCTGTACTTTTATGTTATTGCTCCTTGGCTGCACTGTTATTTGTGATGCTCACTGCGTGTGATGCTTGTGGTCTAACTTTTTTTTTAATAAAATATATATCTACGTCTGTAACTAAGCTATTTATTTGACTCCATGCAGCAGATGAATACTATGATGCCTACACATGCACATACTGTAAGGTACTTAAGCTTGGAATAAGTAGTGTAGAGTTGTTTGGTTAGTCGACTTGAAAAACACAACCTGGGCCCAACAGTGGTTTTGCTGAGGATTTTCTGTTGTACTACATTACAGTCATTTAGCAGACACTTTCATCCAAAGCGACTTACAATTCAGAGTCTATCACATTTCTACACCGTAGGCACAACTACGGGAGCAATTTTGGGGTTAAGTGTCTTGCTCAAGACTAGCAGAGCCGGAGCCGGGGTTTAAACCCCGACCCTCTGATTGAAAGGCGGCCCTGCTATCCACTTAGCCAAAGTCACCCCAATGTTCCCAGTGATGGTCCCATAATCAATGTTTCCAGCATGATAAGCAATACCATTGTCACTAGGTTGAAGTAGCACTAATTATTTTATTTGGTTTACTTTCCATCATACTGTCTGAGCCAAATACCTTTCCCATGTCCTGGCAGGAAATACAGTAATCCATAGAAACACTCAACTCAATGACACTCATGTTATCCATCCCATGCTAATGGAGGTATTTTCTAGGACAACAGACTCAGCCCATCTACATTCTACACGCAACAATTAAGCGTCTTGGTAGTTCGTTGCTCAGATTGTGGTAGAAATTAAACTAGCAGAGTAGTTTACAGAACAATATCACACTGTACGACGTGTTCCATTTGAAGTTAGAAGTTGAAATTTAGTTAGACGTGCTAATGTTAGTGTTCTAGCTTGGGGGAAAATATCACGTTAGAAACATCTGTGAGATTTTCTTTAGTTTTTGTGAAGTACTGCACACAAGCCTGCAGCTAATGTGCCAATATTTACAACATAAGTAGCTAGGCTGGCGTAGAAAGTTAGCAACTGTATGTCAGTGGTCCAGTTTGGAAAAATCACAGAAGAAATACTTTCTTTGCCAGGTATTAAATACTGTTCCCAAAGCAACAGCCATGTGTCAATACTTTGCAATGTGAGCAGCTACCTAGCTTAGAAAGAATAGCAACTGCAAGTGCTACTCTATATCTTTCAGCTTTGTCTTTAAACCAGGTATCATGCAGTTGTTTTGATAGAGGTCACGGAGTGTTGAAAAAGCAAGCTTTGTCTATTTTCAGAATAATAAAAATGTCCAATGAAGTAGCCTAATGGTGTTTACCGAGTGCTGTCAGGTTTAGTGTGACTACTGTACATCCTTGGGGATAACATATCTCGTGACTTGGTCGTTTTATGGGCTTCATCTTTAGGAGACTTTTCCCCCAAGACGACCAAATTCCAAACACCGTACATTGTGTCTGGATTAAAGTGAGTCTCAGTATCTCTGTTTTAGTCGTCCATACACTGCCAAAGGGTCCATATTTGAAATAAAACATGGGATTTCATACTGATCAGAAATGATAAGCCCTCGCAATCAGGTTGTATTCTACATTTCAAAAGCACATTGGCATCAACCACCCCCCTTCACTCCAACTCCATGAGTACCTACAGTATGTGAATCAACATGTACTACGTTATGTGCAACTGTAAGCAAATAAAAGAAAGTTGCTCAATATTTGACTGATTCTGTTGTTTTTATTTTTGGTATCTACTAACTATATCCACCATGATGAGTATGACATTGTCTAAATAAATCAGAAAAAATTAAATAAAATGAATGAATGAAACTGGAAGGTTTGGTGTATGTAAGTGCTACTGAAGTGAAGATTTCTGGTTCAACAGAGTTCAGATTTCGTAGGCTTGAAGTGTTTGCTGGTCCTGGCTTTATTGAGGGAAACAATAGTTTCTGGTGTTTCCTGTCAACGTTTTTTGTGATGATGGTAATGTTCTGGATGTTTCTGGATGATTCTGGACTCGGTAATGAGAGCATTGCACAGTCTGTTGGGTGTTTGGGTATTGGACCCAGATACATTGCAGGTGTTTAACCTGAGAACCTGAAGACTGCTGCTGCAGTAGGTATGAATGGTTCATAGCGTAAGCAAGTCGGTAGTTAAAGGAGGGATGTGGTGAACTGTTCGAGTTGTAGTTGAGTTGCCTCTTTGCGTTGTGTGTCTGCGGACGATTTGGTTGGCTAGTGAGCCTTTTCCAGAGGAACCTTTTGGATACTACGTCGGATTAGCGCTTATGGTACTTCGGTTCTGTGCTTTTTGGTCTTCGGGAATTATGGAAATTCTAGTTCTTTGTGTTCGCCACTTGTTACCCTCCTATGAAAATGGTGGTTATTCGGGCTGAGCACGACCGGGCCCCATGGGCGAAGGCCCGGCCACCAGACGCTCGCCGACGAGCTCCCCTCCTGGGTCTGGCTCCAGGAGGGTGCCCCGGTTTCCCTGGTCCGGGCGAGGTGGCTAAAGTCCGTGGGCTAACTATCATAGGGGTCGTTTTGAACGTTTTAGTCTGGGCTCTCCCCTGAAACCTGTTTGCCTTGGGAGACCCTACCAGGGGCTAATGCTCCGGACAACATAGCTCCCAGGATCACTGAGCCACTCAAACTCCTCCACCATGATAAGGTGGCGACTCGCGGTTCTTAATGCTGACATACTTGTAGGCCAGCTAGCAGGCTCTGACACGTCAAAGAATACGCCCAACATGTCAAACTAAAGATCTGATTGGTTTAACACGATGACAATCAACAATATCGTTCCCATTCACTTAAAGTGCACATGGATGCACTTGTGAGTCTGCAGGCCTCTGGCTCTCTTCTTACCTAGAGACACAGAGGTGAGATCTGATTGGATAAAAGCTCGACTTAAAACAAGCTGCACTGGAAGCAGAGCAACTGAGGAAGACAGTAGCTGTGCAATGAGAAAATAAGATAATGGGGAAAATATTTTTATAAATTATAATACATGTAGTGTATTTAAGAAAAATTATTAAATTATGAAATAGCTGTCACGGGGCATGCTGAGGACTCAGGCGCAGACAGTCAGTAAATAACTCCTCCGAGGCCGAGAGTCAAAGTCCACAACCGGGTGGGTGGAGGGGGTCCGGAGGAGGGACGGCCGGACTGCCAGACTGGGGATCCAGAGGACGGAACTCTGTAGACTGGGGCTCCGGAGGACGGAGCTCTAGAGACTGGGGGTCCGGAGGACGGAACTCTAGAGACTGGGGGTCAGGAGGACGGAACTCTAGAGACTGGGGGTCAGGAGGACGGAACTCTATAGACTGGAGGTCAGGGGGACTGCACTCGAGAGCCTGGAGATCAGGGGGACTGGACTGAAGATCAGGGTAACCGCACTCGAGAGACTGGGGACCGGGAGAACTGCACTCAAGAGACTGTGGACCAGGAGAACTGCACTCGAGAGACTGGGGACCAGGAGAACTGCACTCGAGAGACTGTGGACCAGGAGAACTGCACTCGAGAGACTGGGGACCAGGATACCTGCACTCGAGAGACTGTGGACCAGGAGAACTGCACTCGAGAGACTGGGGATCAAGAGGGGAACTGTGCTCTAGAAGCTGGGAACCAGACGGGGAACAGGGCTCTAGAAGCTGGGAACCAGACGGGGAACAGGGCTCTAGAAGCTGGGGACCAGATGGTGTAAGAAATTTGAGCAAAAAACGGTATGTTTAGTAGATATAATAAAAGTGTTTAATAATTCATAATTAAGAATTCATAATTAGTCATAATCATAAGTGTATTGGGAATGCATAATTAAGATAAACATAAAGTGTTGTAGGATTAGGAGCTAATAAGACATGAAGCTTCTGCCAAGTTGCAGAAGTTTAGCTTTTATACTGAAGGATTATCATAGAAGGAATTAAGCCATAACTGAGAATTTGAATGTGTTAGCTGCTCAGGGAGAGAGAGATGTGGAGATAGGCGTTTACAGAAGTGTGTAGAGAAGTTAGCCAATAGAAATTGAGATAGACGGGAGGGGAGGAGTCGCGAACGAATATGTGGGCGGAGTTAGAAGTGTTTTTTCTTCCTCTTCAGCGTGTGGTCCCCAGCGATGGCTGTGTCTCATGGGACCAGAGGTAGTTTTTTTCCAAAGTGGGTTAATATTGTAATATTTCATAGGAGTATGTACTCCAATGTTTAACTGTAATCGTACTTGCATCAGTGGAATTAAATTCCTTTTAATTGTAAACCAGTTTTGGTAGAGTTATTATTTGCAGCGTGTCGACTGTAAAAGCAGCGGGCACACGTGTGCTCTTGCCCCCTTCTCTGTGGGGTGAGTTTCATCCTCCACAATGGGGAACAGGGCTCTAGAAGCTGGGAACCAGACGGGGAACAGGGCTTTAGAAGCTGGGAACCAGATGGGGAACAGGGCTTTAGAAGCTGGGAACCAGACGGGGAACAGGGCTCTAGAAGCTGGGAACCAGGCGGGGAACAGGTCTCTAGAAGCTGGGAACCAGACGGGGAACCGGGCTCTAGAAGCTGGGGACCAGACGGGGAACAGGGCTCTAGAAGCTGGGAACCAGGCGGGGAACAGGGCTCTCGAAGCTGGGAACCAGGCGGGGAACAGGGCTCTCGAAGCTGGGGACCAGACAGGGAACAGGGCTCTAGAAGCTGTGGACCAGACGGGGAACAGGGCTCTCGAAGCTGGGAACCAGGCGGGGATCAGGGCTCTAGAAGCTGGGGACCAGACGGGGAACAGGGCTCTAGAGACCTAGTCTTCTAGTTAGAGAAAACTATGTTTTAACATAATGAAATTTGATGTTTTTATATGTAAATGAGGCATTATCGAATCGTAACTTATGGTGAATTTAGGAGAAATCTACAGATGCAAATAGACAAAATAGTAAAATGAACACCTGAATGTGTGCAGTAGCCTGGGGTGTCTGCCCTTAGGACCGACCACACAACCCTCTTTAAGACTATGGTTTATGCTTAAAGTTGATCTTTTTATCAGTTCTTAAAGTCATGATTATCTCAGTGTACCTGATATATTTTATGTGCATTTCAGGTGATTTGCCCCACATGTATAAAGTGTTGGTGCCAAACAGACAATCCGTCAATCACAGTGATTTTACACAGAGAATTGCATTGTGGAAGAAAATTGCTGCATGACATAGCTGAATCATTGTTACAGTAAATCGTCTGTTGAATAACTCAAAAGGGGCTAAATTTAACTGACCAGGGCACATGAATAAACCACACTAGCCCCTGCTAGTTCCAAACTGTCTGTAACTTACAGAGTTAAGACTTTTGTTGAATCTGCACTGCCGCTGAGGCCTTTAGTCTGACTGCTTATTACAGCAAAATAGAGTTCTGTTTCAGCAGCCATTCCGCAGTAGATCACAATGTTCCTGGTCGAGCCAGTGTTTAATGCCTTACAGTCATGGTGAGCAGCTATTTCTCTGATATACAGCACTACTTCACACAAAGCTGCATCGTCATAGACACAGTTTGCTTTTAATGACCTTCTGGGGATTTACCTGAGGACTCCACAATGTCAGCTTGAAAGATTAACGGATTGGGGACGAAAGACTTCAACCTCACACTCCTGGCTGGTGTTCAAACTGAGATATAACAATGAGTTTCAATTCTTAACGGTTTATTTTTACCTTAAACACAAAAACACATTCATCATGTGTGGACATGTCAAACCGCATACACATGTACACATACACACACATCAGGAGAGTCTTGACATCTGGACACTTAATAGACAAGGTGAATTTCCCTAAAGGAGAGGGAAAAGACAGACGTCACACACGTTAGCAACAGTACCATTTTGGGCTTCTTTGGTTGCGTTGGTACTTCAGGTGGTCCTAATGTGTTATTTGCAGTATGGTGGGTGTGTGATTAAATTGTGAGTAGTTTCAAATTAAAAGTCTTGTTAAAAGCATAAGCTTTCGGAAAAAGAGGTGATTTCCCCCCTCATTGGATAGTTCACAGTATCGAGACAAAAGGAAGTGTTAACATGTTGCATGACATGGTATGTATCTTCAGCATGATGTCACAGGAGGGCAGCATTTTCTTCAAGTGAAAAGTGCAACCTGTAGAGACAGAGCAGGTCCACCTCACCTTTCCAGAGTCTGGCCAGGTCATCACGGTGGACCTGGAGAGATGGACCTCCTGGCCAAAACCTCATCTACCTCGGAGTGTGTGGCCCCCTAGAACAAAATGAGAGTCATATTGTCTTTGCGGTATCGTTGATTTGTGATCTTGTTTGCTTTGCTTGTTGTTTATTAAAGTGTCAAACGTGTGCTAAAATTCCCAGGCATAGGTTTGCCCTCAAAGACACTTCAAAGGAGAAACTTGCATATTTGGCTAAATATTGTTTTTATTTATTTTTTAAAGGCAGGTCTCTTATAAAGGCCAAGTAAAACACATAGGGGTGAAATGACCTGTACTACAATAGTTCACATGCTAAATTCCAGAACAACATCATCATTCAGTTTGAATTAACATCAGATCAGAAAACATTCTTAATAAAATAAAGGCATCTCTCTTACATAAGTGTGTCTCAAATAAAGGCCTGGTTTCTGCTGAAGCTGAGGTCAATTTCATGAAGGATTAAGAACAAGATCAAAATATTTTCTTTTTATGGAGAACAAGATTGAAAACCAATACTGGTGTGGCCAGTTTACATGGTAACAAGTCTAACACCAGCCTGAAACACATACTGATGACATGTGGTACTTACACAGGCAAGTCTCCGTACAGCTTTTGGTGTCGTAAGGAGTCCCCGAACACGCGCTTCGACCTCTTCCCATTCTCCGTGAGAGCTGGACTGAGACCTGAACATCAGCAAAATAGGCTTTCATTTCATTTTGATGTTTTGTGATTATATGCTCTACCTATGTGATGAGGTGCATGACTATGCTATGAATGTGGAGAAAAGGACCTGCTGTGCCCGGCCTGTTCCCTGTAAGAGCACCACAGCCCTGAAGGGTCAGGACCTTGGTGGTGGTCAAGGGGTTCATGTATCTCTGAAGAACTGGAGTCGTCTTCTGATATCCCTCCAACCTACCAATGGAGGCAGAGAGGAGTTTCTTTTCACCATCACATTAATGCATCTGCTCCTCAGCAACTGATTCATATCACCCTCTACTTCTCGTCTCAATTGCAGTTATTAATGGCTCAATCTGTATTTTTTTTATAATTTATTCAATGCATTTACAGATGATTGAAGAGTTTAAGTTGCAGATACCAAATATACATATTTGTGTGTTTCTCAGCTCATCATAATTCACATGTAGGCCTGTCTATACAAACATTATCACAGGTTCCCGTCCTGTATTTCGAAGTCCTCGGTTCCGCCTTTCAAGAATAGTTCAACTTGTTGGGAATTTTGCTTATCCTCTTTCTTTCCGAGAGTGAAAATGGACATGAATCTTATGTCTCCAGAGCTGAAGGCAGCATGTGTGTAGCTAGCTTAGCATAAAGACTGAATACAGGGGGAAACAGTCAGCCAAGTTCAACAATACATCTTCTAACGCATCAGCAAGTGTCGCGTTGGAGAGAATGTCACAACAGTTTCACACGGTGGCGCTATGGAAATCAGCTGAGATGTCGGCGCGATTCTTCAACTACGAATTGACGTTCATACATTTCAGTTCGAGTGTTGATTTTTTTTTAATGAGATATTTATTCAATGACCTTTAGACGTGTTGGGAGGTGTATTTCTAAACTTTTGACAGAGCCAGGCTAGCTGTTTCCCCCTGCACCCAGTGTTTATGCTAGGCTAGGCTAACCGCATTCTGACTCCAGCTCTGTACTCTGTACTCCATAACTTCCTGTGTAAGAAGCCAAAGTCAAAATAATATGAATGAAATAAATAAATTGTTCCTACCAAACCATTGGAGGAGGATTTCCGTCTGCCAGCTGGAGAATACTTCACTGAAGCAGCAAAGAGAGGAGCAAAGGTTTTTGAGTCACAACAGACCAGAAGAATAGAAACATCAACAAGATGACAGCTTGTTACAGTCGTGTCAACAGAGCAGTACAACAATAACATCAACTTTACAAGCTCTTACGGTCAATTGTGTGGGATAGTAGCATAAAAGCATGATATGTGGGGTTTTACCTTTGGATGAAGACCTGGTCAAAGGTGAAGAGGAGTTGGTGAACACTGGAGAGCGCTGGGGCGAAGCAGAAGGATCGGCTACAGGAGAGTGATGGCGCAGTGAGCAGGCCTGCAGGTCCAACTGCTTCAGGATGTACACAACAAGAGGGTTGGGCCATTTTATTCTTTATTCATATAGTCGATGTTCCGAACAGCAAATATGTTTCCTGAAATGTCAGTGACTAGGTAAGATAATAATTAGCAATGGAGACCACCAACCAATCCCCAAAAGTCCTCTCAGTCCACTGGTTTGATACTCAACTGTCAAAACACCAGAATGGGATGAAATTATAGGACGCTACAACAAAATCTGCTGCTTTTGTCTGAGTGACAACTAAGTGAGGTTTGTGCAATGTAAAAATAAATGAAATTCAATTGAATCAACATGAGTTTGGATACATTTACAGCTAAAGGATGGACATTTGTTTTGAGTATGTTTATGTTTAAGTGGTGAATCTGTTTAAACATCCACCACATACACTCTGATTAAATTAATATTATTATATTATGCTTTTGGCCAATTCATTTTGTAACTGACTGCCAACCCTTCTCACCAGTGAAACACTCCATTACATGGTGGAGGTGATGTATGTAATAGGTTAGACAAGTTAAGAGAACACTCAGTGCTGCAGGAATAACTGATGTGCTGAGTCCGAGCCAGTTTAGCTCTTCTCTGCCATCTTGTGGCTGGAAATGACGGACACTTTTGAAAAATCGATTCTGAATTTTGAAACAGAGATGTGCCGTTTGTGCTCACAGGCTGGGAGGAGCTGCTTGTGTCCCAGTTGGCTGGGCCGGGAGCTGCAGAGTCCAGGCTGAGCCGGGCCTGGCGCTGTGTGTCTCCAGCTCTCAGAGGGGACAGGGACTGGGCTCTGGGAATATATGAGGCTGACCTGCCGCTGCTCCTGGGTCTGCTGGAATGTTCCCTGTTCCTCTTTATCACCGGCCTCTGGAAACAGAAGAGTGGATGTCTCAGAACTATCTTCAACTTAAACATAACAGAAGGGCTGGGCTTTGTAGCTGCTTATGTTAGACCTTCTGCTCGAACCATAGCTGTAACATTTGAATCAAATATTCATTTTGAGTTGCAAGTCAAGGAAGGTATCCAATCATGCCTTCTGCTGTCAAATATGTCTGTTCACAACTCAGCTGCCACGCTTTCAAGAAGAGACCACATCACACCTGTCCGAGCATCATCCTTGCATTGGCTTCTTGTACATCATGGAGTTACTTACTTTCAGAGCAGTGCTCTGACTGGCCCCAGGAACATATCTCATCAAATTGTGGCCTGATTGCCTTAGATCCTCTAAACCAGAAGTTTTCCAACTCTGAAAGAGCTGAGGGAGGTCCGCAGAGGGAGAGACGTGAGGTAAAGACACTGTGTTAGGTGAAGGGAAGTGAGCGACGGTGTTCAGAAAACAAGGGGAAGTTGTTGTAGTTTGACCCACTTATCACCACAGTTATGAACACAGTCTTAGATTCACTGTGACCTAACTTTCCAAGGATATCATTACTATGTCTGACGTCCATTGAGAAAAAGAGAACAATCAAAATCATAAAGAAAGGATCCTTATAGCTGCAGAACTTCTCTGAGAATCATCATGTTTTTTTAGTGGTCTTCAGTATCAAAGTCATCCAGGGACAGTTGTCTGTAAGTCCATGGCTGCACTGCAAACAGGAGCTGCTAATATTCAGCAAATATAGCGTAAATAAGTGTGGATTATTCTTTTTTATTCTTTTATATATTGGATCTTGTGTTTTATATCTGGTATCTGGAGAGCCACAGCTTTAGAACAACCTTTACAAAGGTGCACAATATTTTTCTCGCAAGCCGATCACAGCAGAATAGTCTTACAGAGGCAGCCGCTAAAATGGAGCGTTTCAGACTGAATACAGGTGAATAGAGGTATATTCAGACAGACAGTGTGAGAAAATAATGTTTTTTCAACATTAAAGCATGTAAACATATTCAAGTGCAAAAATACAAGTATGAGCCTGATATGTTTAAAAAGGCCACACTCTGAATTCAAGGAAACGATAAAGTACTGGAGGAGTGGACCGGTATCATGTATGGGTCTGCTGCTGACAAACATCGAATCTGGTTCAGTTAATGTGGTCACCTCAAATATTGTATGATGCAGTTTGAATTATCATGCATAATCTACATGAATGCTGAGCCATGTAATGCAGTCTTTACCATGGGTACATTGGGGTAAATGTTGATCTCTGCATCAGCTGAGCACTCAATGATGGTCGTTTTGGTGGAAAACTCCAACCTCGGAGCAATACCCTGAAAAAAAGAGAAGAAATATTTGTACCATAATCACATTTACCTGCAAAGATCACACATACTGTAGACAGTCTTCATCTTTCATATTTCCCTGCTAAGGACATGTAATAATGTGCTTGTGATGTATCCATATGAACAGGCTCCACTTAATACCTTTAAGCCACGTGCTGGAAACAGACAGCATTATTGTACACTTTCAGGTAAAGTGTCAGAGGGTTGGACCTACTGGAAAGTGAGGAGCTCGGGTCATCAGAACCTCTCGATCCACTCCAGAGGAGGAGGGAACCAGTTTGGGCCCTGGGAATAAGAAACGTCGAGCATCTTCTTCAAAGCAGGCCAGAGTGTCCGCCGCTGTAAACACAAACACACGTCTATCACACCTCGTAACCCGGGCTGGAACCTGTTCCTTTAAGGTCAGAGTTCAAGTGTCTGCAGCGCTACATGTAGGTATATTTCTAACCAGTGGAACAAAGAAGTATGGATTTAAAAAGAAATAAGCTCACCTGGAGGAATCAGCTGCAGCAGTTCAATAGAGACCGTCTCATCTGACAAGAAAAGGTGTCAAGTGTCAGTAAACTGAGGCCTCTTAGAGCCAGAGAAAATAATCTGAGATGCATAATGTATGAAAAAGAAATAAGAATAGGCAAAAGCCAGCACATCAGTTGATACAATATCTGCTACAAACAGTATAAATGTTTACAATCAAATATTAATTTACTTGCATTCAAGCATTACAGCAATGTCTCCAGGGTCAACTGCATGCTGGAAAATCTAGACAAAAACAGAATATTCATATTTAATTCTATAGCTTGCTTATTTTACAAAGAATAGTAATGTTCTATATGTACAGGAGGTCATATTGGTACGTACTGTACAGTCATGTTGAGTGTATTCATGGTATTAAATATATCTAACTTTTCACACATTTCATGTATTACATTCAGCTAGTTTCCCACTCAGAGTATCACTCCTCTCAGAGGTAAGACTGACCTTTTCAAAGGTCATCTTCTCATGAAACAGCAGAGGAAAGACAGCAGGGAGACATTCCGTCTGACAGTACTGACCCATCAAGCACATGCTGAGGTAGAGATCATCCTTGGCTGGCAGATGGACTCCAGGACAAGAAACCTGAGAGCAGTGGAGGAACGGAGTGTGATTAAACAGGGTTATACGTCACATGTGCACATGTCCTGAGACATTTCGACTGACTGCTAAGAATGATCAATATATTACTGAAGGCCACTTCTGACTGAGCTGGATAGCGCTGTCTCTAGTTCACCCTTTATTCAAATATTTATTTCTGTTTCTCCTTTATTTCTATGTCTTCTTATGTATGGAATGTTTTAAGGGATGGAATACATTGTATAATACATAACTAAACATACAAGCAAATGCTTAAATAACAGAAGAAAACCAAACGATAACATAATTTAATGGTTAATTGTCATCGTAAACTAAATAAAATTAAATTGAGACATCAAATATTCACTACCATTCAAACTAAAGATTGAATCCCCTTTTCAGTTTACAGATCCCCCCACAATTAAAACAGTGTGCCCTGCAGCATATCATCTCATGTAACATATCATCCCATGTAGCATATCATCCCATGTAACATATCATCCCATGTAGCATATCATCCCATGTAGCATATCATCCCATGTAACATATCATCCCATGTAACATATCATCCCATGTAACATATCATCCCATGTAACATATCATCCCATGCAACATATCATCCCATGTAACATATCATCCCATGTAACATATCATCCCATGTAACATATCATCCCATGTAACATATCATCTGTTGAGAAAATTATTTTATATACAGCTTAATCAGCCACTAGCTTATATATAGCTTTAATTAATCACTAGCTTATTTGCAGTTTTAATAACCATTAGCTTATGCAGCTCTATTAACCACTCATACAATACACACAGTACACGCTAGGGCAAGACCAGAAGCAGGAGGGAGATTACTGATTTAACTGCGCCACAAGGAATAGGCCGCCATCTTTAAATAGATAAGGGAGGAACAATAGACAGTGAGATACAGGGACAACGCCCCAGCAGATTCCCCTCTTCACATCTTTTCCCAGGTCCTCTCGCCTCAAAATCTCACTACATACTGATAGAAGAAACGCCTTCTGGGAGGGGCCAATGTGAACGGACGTTCAGGCCTCCACCCAGGTGTCATACACGTACAAACGTGCCACGCCTGCATCTTTGAATTTGACCAATGGGCCTCTAGGGGAGGAACCCTATATATATGATCACGCTGCCATGTTCAAGTGTGTTCTGATGGTGGAGCTCTGAGAGTGAAACCATTAGTTCCCATGCATGTTTAATTGCTGGGCTGAATAACTCTGTTGATAAATAAACTATTGCTTTTGATATGACTAAACGCCTCTTGAGAGCTTTCGTTATCCTCTTAAATCCGCTCTGAGTGAAAGATAGCTTTATTTTTCACAACAGATGGTGGAGAATGCGGGCAAACACGATACAGAGCTTCGGATTAGAGAAATAATGAACCTCTCTTTATCTTTTCAGAACCACAAGGCGGTTTTCCCTCTGAGGCTGGGATTGCTGGTAATTGCCACCGGTAGCCGTGCGAGCAGCTCGGGAGTCTGATAGTGTCGACACAACAAACAAGGTGAGCAGAAGCCTATTTAACTGAATTCTGCATATTCTATTTATAGACATAATCCAAATTTTATCAGACTGTCCGAACTGTGAGTATTGCATAGTCATAGAGTACTTGTAAAGAGTAATCACACAGCAGCAGGGTTGTTCAGCCCAGCATTTGGGGGGTTTTGTACACATGAGTGAATGAGTCCAGCAGAAAACGTATGATAAAAGGCGAAAGATCGCGCATCTGTGGCGTTGTAGATGTGAAGTAGGGTGAAACGCACACACGCGTGGATCACGAAGCACTCGAATCCATGCCACAAATAGCGTGATCTTTAACGTAATTTATAAGACGTTTTGGACTACGAAGAAACTGTATAACATGACGGGGATATATGTGTGTTAAAGGTCATTGATAAACTGTAAATTGTATTGAGAGAATGGACCGTCAAATATTACCGTATCAAGACATCAAGTGTGTTACGTGTGGTGTAAAACCAAGTTAACTCTGCGTAGAGTAACCCTTAGATAGTTTCTGCACGGGAGCACAGGTTTTAAGTTAACAGATGTATCGTTGATAGCGGACGAAGAGAGAAAATTACCGTATTGAGACCATCAAATCCCAGGACACTGAATTCGTGAGTGGCGTGCAGTGTAAAAACATGATATCTCTGCTTAGAGTATCCTAGACGTAGTTTCTGTACGAGAGCGCAGAATTTAAGTTAATCGATGTGTCGTTGATAACGGACGTTGTGTAATAAAAGTAGCCAGAAGAGTACAGGTCCAGAGCAGAGGCCTAGGCTACTTAAAGTGTGTTAAATTGTGTTGTTGATGTACTGCGCTGATGGTGTAGTGGTTAATATAACGGTCTTCCACGCGGTGGCAAGCCGTGTATAGTTGGCATACGCTGACAGCCAATGAAATTGCAGCATTTCATATCGCTGGTTTCAGCTCCTGGACGCAGATTCGAGTCTAACTGGGGCAAAGCCACTCATCAATGACAAAGAGCTATTCATAAATCAAGAAATGTTTATCCAGCTTTACCTTTTACTGATTGTCACTAGATTGTAGTGGCAGATAGATTATCAAGTACTTGACTTATTTTTGGCTATAAACCTATTATATTGCAGTTTTTACTGTTGACTATAATGATTCACGTATTAATGAGACATGTGAACATTAGTGAATGAAATATATTTATTAAACACAACAGGGACAGTGAATATTGAACACAGAGCCAATAATGCAAGGTCACAAATACACAACACAAATATGTTAAACAAATATAATAATGACAAAACACTCCCCTTTTCTCTTACTTTCCCTTTTCAACCTCCCATCTCTTTTTTTCTGTCTCATAAAAAGCAGGTCGTCTGCTTCTCATGCCCTGGTCTTTGTAAAAGGAAAAGACTTTACCAGGGCAGTAAATGTACTTCCCTGTTAGTCCAGGGAACCCCGTGTGGATGTGAGGACTGTTTGGATCCTGCTTCAGATCCATCTGACAGAATCGACACTTGCGACCTGTGGGCTGGGATTCAGTCCTCTTCCTCTTCTGCTGTCTTCTGTCCTCCACCCTTTTCCTTGTAGCATCCAGTTCCAGCTGAAAGAATTTTGGAGGAGGAAGATCAGAGATGCTGTGGATTCATTCTGGCTGGGGAGGGAGACGTCACAATGACACCATCTTCATGAGGTTGCGCACAGGAAAGCAGCCTGGCCAGAGAGCCGTGGATTCCAGCTCCGTCTTCATCCAGATCCTCTGCTGCTGTGAACAGGTCCACTGGCTGACTTCATGCTCGTAGCCAGGGAGCTGTGGAGGAGGACGGGTGGGGACAGCTAACGGCCTGGGTGATTGCTCACCTAGTCAGACAAGAATAAACGGAGCAAATTAGTACGATTTTGGGTGCGTCTTGATTTAATCTTTTGACATGAAAAACCTTCTCACACTAACTTTGATCTCTCTGTGCAGGTGACAGTTGAGCGGGCTCTGCAGACGTCTCAGGAGAAATCAGGGGTGCCTCTGACACTACAGAGAATATTAAACATGTTGTCATTATTATTGACAGTAAGATGAAGCAAGGATGTAACATGACAGCTACACTGTAGTCTGTGAAACTCAGCAAGCTGGACACTGGAGTGCTGCCTACCTATTGTCTGAATACAGTGCAGCAGTAACTGTATAGAATTAACAACAGTTTTGATGAACACTACATGAAGTATATTTTTAAGATGCAAATACAGGTCAAATAACACACACCAGGGACTGTGACAGTCGCCTCTGTTGCTGGACGACCCGCTCCTTCTGGCAGCAGACACGTGAGCTCCTGAGGAACAGGCACTGGTCTCCTTACAGTTACAGCTGCAAGGAGAGAAGGATCACAAAACACAATCAACGGTTTATAACAGATATGAGCACAGTGAATATGACAGATGTGTTTACATGTTGGATGTATTTACCATCTACTTGTGAACCCTTCAGATGAGTTGGTGCAGCCAGTGTAGCAGATGGTTCTACAATGGAAAACACCTTGTCAGTAATTTATATTTTGACAAAGAAACACAACTGTTAGTATCGTTACTTCACCTTTCTCAGCCGTATCCAATGACAGACTGTTTCTCACATTAATATATAAAGAATATACTTCATTCATACACGTGTGTTTGTCTTTCAATGGGTTAATATTCAGTGGCCAGTCATTGTGATGTAACCTAGGCAGGTGAAGCAACATGGCACACTTCAAACACATGCATTCAGGTGTTAGTAACACAGCAGTTTCAGACATACATATTGTTTCTTTTTATCCATATAAGGAAACAAAGAGTGCTACGTACCCTCATCATGACTGGTATCAATTCATAGTCACAAGGACAACAAGCAGAACACCTAAACATGAGACAGAACGGTTCAATGCTTCACGTGGGATAAGAAGTCATGGTCCCATGCTTGTCTGTTGATGGCAGAACGTTTTTGGTGAAAAACCTCTTTCTGTTCCCGGAGCCTGTTGTTATCTGGCTGTTTGATGATGCAGAAACAGCTGGTAAACAAACAAAAAACATATCATATACACTGAATAGAACACACGATTAACCGGTCAGCAAACCGGCTGAACTGTAACTGATTTTAAATCTTCAGGTGGTAGAAATGAAAGACATCAAATGTTTACTCTCAGCTCTGCACATGTGGCTTTGAAGGAGAGATACTCAGCATCCCTCTCTCCAGCTCTTCATCTTCATCCATCACTGAGATGCAAACAGACGAGAATTAGAACGTCATTAAATGAATATCTTCTTGCACTTCTTGTACATAAACATTATTTTAACAGTGATGGAGAAAGTCTACACATCTTGTACTTCAGTAAAAAAATATGTATTAATACCACCACATGGTGTAAATACTCTTTAAGTGAAAGTCCTGCATTCAAATCTTACTTACTCAAAGTCTGACTTAAGTAAAAGTACAAAAAAGCATGTGTTCATCACTTTAATGACTTTATATACTGCTGGTAGTTTAATCTGTAATAACACATCATTTATTAGTTGAGTATATTTTGTCTGATATCCTGAATCTGCCAAGTAACTAACGTTAGTAACTAATGCTGTCAAACACACGTGGAGCAGTTAATGTACATAACTATGAACTACATGCATTAATGACGATACGTGACGTGATACAACGGAGACGTGCGTGTTTATTTAACGTTAACGTGATTCACATGAACCACCGGGTCCGGTCACAGCTTGTTGTTCTTTTGTTACGTGTCCGTAAAGTAACAGAGTATATCTTACGTTCACCATAACCTTAACCGGCCGCTGCTCAGCCTCTGTGTTCACTGACATGCGTCGTAAACGCGAACTCATTTTATTTGAATGCACGTTCGTGTTAACTTGTGATACTTTTGGTCACAAAAACGCATCAAAGTCGGACATGAATTAACCGATATGAACCGTTAACGGCTCCAGATTACGTTACGTTGTAAGGTAACGAACTCATACAGAAGTCCGCCTTCGACACAATAACACAAAAAAAACACAACTAACTTTATCTTTGAAGCTTTCAAGTGAATGTCAGACAGCCCAGACTAATTGTCATGACATTTTAATTCATTGTTATTCATCTTAATGACTTACCGTTCAACGTAGTGTCCACCCAGCGAATAGATCCGGAAAATGCGGGCTGTCGATGCTCTTTCCAGGCTCCGACTGACTGACAAACACCGGAGAAAATCTTTCTCTCGCAAAACGGCACCACAGCGCTGCTGGTGCTGGTGGCCAAAGATATATTACATCCGTACTGGTTTAGGACTACCATTGAAAATGAATGGGAAACGGTTTAGGGAGTTTTAGCTAAAGAATCCCCGGGTGAGGCGCGGTAGGCCCGTGATCGAGCCCCAGCCAGAGCAGATATTGTACTTGTGTTTTATGATACGCAGCGGCCGTTGTGATGTATTAAAAGTAGCGCTGTTTGTTTTGTGTGTAGGATAGGGAAAGAATTGATTATGATTTGACTGTATTTGTTTGCTGAAAAAGCAGTTTGTCATTTGTGTCGTGGTCAAGAGGCCAGCGATGCCACAGTCGGTTTGCTGAGTTTGAGTAAATAGAAATTCTTGTTGAAATACGCTGAATGTAGTGTGTCTGGAGACTGCAAAAACGCCATTTCCTAAAGGGACCACGTTCGTCCATGTTGTACACTGTAAAACGAAAATCCACTCAGAGGTTTGTGTACCAGTATTGCAGAAGTGGCCGTGTATGGGTTTGCATGCAGCAATTTTGTTTAAATGAGTGAATGTTTGAAGTGTACATATGAGAGAGAGAGAGAGACAGCTGAGATCTTGAGTTGTGGTTGAAAATGTTCGTGTGCTTCTCAAAGTTTGATGTTCAGTTGAGCAGAAAAACACGCATTAGACACAGACGTTGCAATCACACACAAACATAAAACACTAGAATAGACTGAGAGACAGCTGAGGGTTAATATAAGTGTCAGTTTTAGTGGCGTAGTTTCTAGACTACAGATTTATTGGAAAATTGTGTTCCCTAGGGACCGTCAGCAAAGTTTAAAGCGGAAACAGAGCAGGGATTCATTCAGTCAGACAGACGCTGAGAAAATTATGGAGTCAGAGCTTTCCTGATAACAAAACAGGTGCAGCAGTAGGGAGTGTATCTCCTTCAAGGTCAGAGAGCTGAAAGAAAATCTGGGAGAAATTCGAAACCACGTATCATACACACCAGCTCCTATCTAATTCAACTGCCCCTCTTCCCTCTCCATCCCCTAATCAGACACACACCCGAACTAGACAAAGCACCCCACCAACTTCTGATCCAGACGATTCAGATGACCTAAAACATCGAGTTACAGCCATTGAATGAGTAATTCCAAAAACATAGAAGTTCACACCTAGCAGGGGTGAAAAGGGGGATTTGTAAATAAAATATATTCATTCACTGTTAAATAATATGCGTTATACTTGTAAAGCTGATATTGCGGAGTTGTGAGGTCACTGTAAGTAGGTCAAAAAACGCCGAATGGGGCATTCCGTCACCCGTTCGTACGATAGGAACAGATACAGTGGCCCTGAAAGTAACGCTTGCTTAAACAACCAGATTAGGGCAGAAAACTGCCATCTTAGAGTAGGACAAGAGTTTTCTTTTTATCTATTCACACAGAGACTTCGAAATAAGCTTAGAACTGTATTGATTTCATTTTCTTCACCTTATGTGTTAACAATATGCTGTAAATCAACATTTCACACACACTGACGTTCCAGAGAAGGCAGGTTTTGGACGTGAGCCAGTGTGAGTGAATGAAGCTGTCCAGAGCTCCATCAGGCCATTTGAATTGAACTGAACAAGAAAATTTGGGAGCTTTGGCTCCCTCTGTTGGTACTTCACGAACTGGGAAAAAACATTTGACAGGAGTTTTGGCTCTTTCTGTGGCCACTTCAGGAACTGCAACAGGAACAGTTGACAGGAGCTTTGGCTCCATCTGGTGGACATTTGGGAATACTGCATTCAACCTTTTATATTGCATATTAGTGAAGACACTGCAGACATGGCAGGCAAAGAACGCACTTATGATAAATACAGAGCAGCTGTGGAAGGATCAGATGTGGAGCTCGAAGCACTACAAGTGTCACTAATGAGACAGCTGGCAGAGCTTGACGTGGCTCAAAAGACTGCTAAAGACAAAAAGAAGCAGGCAGGAGGAACTTTCTACTGCTACAACTGTGGAAAACCAGGTCGCTACTCACGTAGCTCCCGCTCGCGTGGTCAGCAACAACAACAAGGCCCACCACGTGGAAGAAGAGGAAATTACCAGAGAGGGAGAGGCAATCAGGATCCAAGAAGCCAGAATCAAGCTGAACAGCAATATCTTTCACCTGCCTGGCAACAACAGAGACACTGCTGCAACTATTAGCCTCAAAAGAAAACCAAGGTCCAAACATGTAGGAGACAAGTCACTTTCCTGGGTCGCACTCTCTCATCAAGCGGCCTAGCTGTAACCACAGACCCACAGCCCACAGCCCACAGAGAAAGCAGTCTTCATCATGACAGACCTAGCATCGTGGGACATATGCTGTCATTCCTGGGTCTAACAGGCTACTCTCACAGTCACATTCCTGACTATGCGGACCTCACCACCTGTCTCAGAAGCCTGCTTAAGGAACCAGGAACTAGAAACACCTCAGCCTCACTAATTTGGACACAAGAAGCAGAAGAAGCGTTCACCACTCTCAAGCAGACTGTGTCACATTCATCGGCACTTCAAGCTCCAGACTATTCACTCCCTTTCCACCTAGATGTTTCTGAACAAAAAGGAGGGATGGTAAATGCAGTTTTGTATCAGAAAAAAGGGGGAGAATTGAGAAAACATCCCACATTGTCATGTGCCACCCTCTGAAAATCCACACACATCATGGTGTGGCTGCATTCCTCCTAAGCAAAGAATTCACGTTCGGAGCTGCAAGAAAATCGAATATTCAAAAAGAATGCACAAGAGCACACATTGTTTATGAAACAGGAGGAATCAATATGGCATCATCACTACAACAGGCCTTAGATGTGCAGCAAGTTGAAATGAAGGCATATATGACTGCATTAATCATTCTCACGGAGGCTCTCTCCAAACAGGTCCAGCGAACCAGTGCAGCTGACCAGGAAGAGGTAAAAAATCTCATCCGAGTGGGTGACTGGGTCAGGGTCAAAGTTCATAAGAGAAAGTGGACTGACCCCAGGTGGACAGGGCCGTACGAAGTGAAGGAGGTTACTTCACACTCGGTCCAGGTCATAGGTAAATCAGGAGCACCTTGGCACCACCTGTCACACTGTGCCCCAGCACCTGAGCCGTCCAGACCTCTAGCAGAGGTCCGAGGTGATCTGACGCAAAATGCAGGGTAATTTGTTTTGTAATTTGTAATTTGACTTCTCAGCAACCACCAATCCAAGACCCTTATCTTTGTCTTTAAACAACGTCACCAAGAGCAGCACAGGAAAAAACATAATATGGTTCGCCCTATTAGTGGAAGTCCCCGGCAAAGACCCGCGAGTAGGAATTCAGATAAACATAATTCCACCAGTAGTGAACAAAATCCTGACCCTAGAGAGACCACCACCACCACCACCGGACCCACCAATTGTCTTATCAGAAGATTTCTCTAAATGGACTCCCCAACAGGTGATCCAATTAGCTACAGGACATGGAAACGACAATGTTTGGTTAAATTGGATTGTTGATAATGCTATAAAAAACAAAATGAGTAGCTGTGTAGCTTGTGCTGCAGCTAGACCAGCTATGTTCACCGAACCAGCACCACTATATCCTGAATCTGACCCAACAGGATACGCGTGCATGACAAATATGACTAAAATGGCTACTCCACCAAATTGCACGACTCTGGCATCCATATTTCCACCAATTGACAACCAAACTGCAGTAGGTTATTTCAAAGCTTACAAAGGACTAGGATCCAGATATGTCTGTTACCATTTCACCAACGATAGAGCTCAAACCAACCTAGGCAGAGTGCCAGAAGACTGGTGCAATATGACACGACCAGGCTCAGAGATAGGTTCTTGGGCTAGGGGAGGACTATTCTACTACTGTGGGGGTCTGCGCTTATTCTCTAACATACCAGCATATACAATGGGAGTGTGTGCTATGGTGAGGCTAGCAATGCCACTTACCTTAGTGGGAGACAAAATACTACAGGAGCAAAACAAAGTACA
The DNA here is from genome assembly GCF_949748355.1 of Melanostigma gelatinosum. NCBI lineage: Eukaryota > Metazoa > Chordata > Actinopteri > Perciformes > Zoarcidae > Melanostigma > Melanostigma gelatinosum. The sequence goes on from NC_136656.1 coordinate 15,676,413, forward strand.
AAGCCTGACCCAACGCAGACGCAGACCCATGGATAACAGTGAATAAAAATGTTGATCGTATCAATTATGTGCATTACAATGTTCTTTGTTTGGCTAATTATACTAGGGATGCAATAGAGGGTCTGGCTGAGCAGCTGGCCCCAACTTCTTTGATTTCTATGCAAAACAGAATGGCTTTGGACATGTTGCTTGCTGAAAAAGGGGATGTTTGCTCAATGTTTGGAGACCTGTGTTGCACTATCATCCCCAACAACACTGCGCCGGACGGTTCAGTCACAAAAGCACTGAATAGTCTGAAGGCACTGTCAAAAGAAATGCAGGAAGCATCAGGTGTAAACAATCCATTTGGAGATTGGATGGAAAACATGTTTGGAAAATGGAAGCACCTGATCTTGTCAATAGCAGTGTCAGCGGGAGTGTTCGTTGCAATACTGGTGTCATGTGGATGTTGTATAATACCCTGTATTCGTTCTTTGGTTGGCCGTCTCATCACCACTGCCCTCTCCAAGGAACAACCACCACCCCCTCCTTATGGAGCTTACCCAGTATGGGAAGAGCAGACCAGCCTGGTAGGGTCAGATGAGGCAGAGCCAGACACATGCGTGTAACAGGGCAGAAAGGTAAAGAAAGTGACGTCCTTCAGACGTCAAGAGAGGGATTTGTTGAGAAAATTATTTTATATACAGCTTAATCAGCCACTAGCTTATATATAGCTTTAATTAATCACTAGCTTATTTGCAGTTTTAATAACCATTAGCTTATGCAGCTCTATTAACCACTCATACAATACACACAGTACACGCTAGGGCAAGACCAGAAGCAGGAGGGAGATTACTGATTTAACTGCGCCACAAGGAATAGGCCGCCATCTTTAAATAGATAAGGGAGGAACAATAGACAGTGAGATACAGGGACAACGCCCCAGCAGATTCCCCTCTTCACATCTTTTCCCAGGTCCTCTCGCCTCAAAATCTCACTACATACTGATAGAAGAAACGCCTTCTGGGAGGGGCCAATGTGAACGGACGTTCAGGCCTCCACCCAGGTGTCATACACGTACAAACGTGCCACGCCTGCATCTTTGAATTTGACCAATGGGCCTCTAGGGGAGGAACACTACATATATGATCACGCTGCCATGTTCAAGTGTGTTCTGATGGTGGAGCTCTGAGAGTGAAACCATTAGTTCCCATGCATGTTTAATTGCTGGGCTGAATAACTCTGTTGATAAATAAACTATTGCTTTTGATATGACTAAACGCCTCTTGAGAGCTTTCGTTATCCTCTTAAATCCGCTCTGAGTGAAAGATAGCTTTATTTTTCACAACACATCCCATGTAGCATATCATCCCATGTAACATATCATCCAATGCAACATATCTTCCCATGTAACGTATCATCCCATGCAACATATCATCCCATGTAACATATCATCCCATGTAACGTATCATCCCATGTAGCATATCATCACATGTAACGTATCATCCCATGTAACATATCATCCCATGTAACGTATCATCCCATGTAGCATATCATCCCATGCAACATATCATCCCATGTAACGTATCATCCCATGTAGCATATCATCCCATGCAACATATCATCCCATGTAACATATCATCCCATGTAGCATATCATCTCATGTAACATATCATCCCATGTAACATATCATCCCATGTAACATATCATCCCATGTAACATATCATCCCATGTAACATATCATCCCATGTAGCATATCATCCCATGTAACATATCATCCCATGCAACATATCATCCCATGTAGCATATCATCCCATGTAATGTATCATCCCATGCAACATATCATCCCATGTAACATATCTTCCCATGTAACGTATCATCCCATGCAGCGTATCATCCCATGCAACATATCATCCCATGTAACATATCATCCCATGTAACGTATCATCCCATGTAGCATATCATCCCATGCAACATATCATCCCATGTAACATATCATCCCATGTAACATATCATCCCATGTAACATATCATCACATGTAACATATCATCCCATGTAACATATCATCCCATGTAACATATCATCCCATGTAGCATATCATCCCATGTAACATATCATCCCATGCAACATATCATCCCATGTAACATATCATCCCATGCAACGTATCATCCCATGCAACGTATCATCCCATGTAACGTATCATCCCATGTAGCGTATCATCCCATGCAACATATCATCCCATGTAACATATCATCCCATGTAACGTATCATCCCATGTAGCGTATCATCCCATGCAACATATCATCCCATGTAACGTATCATCCCATGTAGCGTATCATCCCATGTAACATATCATCCCATGCAACATATCATCCCATGTAACGTATCATCCCATGTAACGTATCATCCCATGTAACGTATCATCCCATGTAACGTATCATCCCATGCAACATATCATCCCATGTAACATATCATCACATGTAACATATCATCACATGTAACATATCATCCCATGTAACATATCATCCCATGTAGCATATCATCCCATGTAACATATCATCCCATGTAGCATATCATCCCATGTAACATATCATCCCATGCAACATATCATCCCATGTAACATATCATCCCATGCAACATATTATCCCATGTAACATATCATCCCATGCAACATATCATCCCATGTAACATATCATCCCATGTAACGTATCATCCCATGTAGCGTATCATCCCATGCAACATATCATCCCATGTAACCTATCATCCCATGTAACGTATCATCCCATGTAACATATCATCCCATGTAACGTATCATCCCATGTAACGTATCATCCCATGTAACATATCATCCCATGTAACATATCATCCCATACAACATATCATCCCATGTAGCATATCATCCCATGTAACGTATCATCCCATGCAACATATCATCCCATGTAACATATCATCCCATGTAACGTATCATCCCATGCAGCGTATCATCCCATGCAACATATCATCCCATGTAACATATCATCCCATGCAACATATCATCCCATGTAACATATCATCCCATGCAACATATCATCCCATGTAACATATCATCCCATGTAACATATCATCCCATGTAGCGTATCATCCCATGCAACATATCATCCCATGTAACGTATCATCCCATGTAGCGTATCATCCCATGTAACGTATCATCCCATGCAACGTATCATCCCATGTAACGTATCATCCCATGTAACGTATCATCCCATGTAACGTATCATCCCATGTAACATATCATCCCATGCAACATATCATCCCATGTAACATATCATCCCATGTAACATATCATCCCATGCAACATATCATCCCATGTAACATATCATCCCATGTAGCGTATCATCCCATGTAACGTATCATCCCATGTAACGTATCATCCCATGTAACGTATCATCCCATGTAGCGTATCATCCCATATAGCATATCATCCCATGTAACATATCATCCCATGTAACATATCATCCCATGTAACGTATCATCCCATGTAGCGTATCATCCCATGCAACATATCATCCCATGTAACATATCCCATGTAGCGTATCATCCCATGTAGCGTATCATCCCATGTAGCGTATCATCCCATGTAACGTATCATCCCATGAAACATATCATCCCATGTAACGTATCATCCCATGTAGCGTATCATCCCATGCAACATATCATCCCATGTAACGTATCATCCCATGTAATGTATCATCCCATGCAACATATCATCCCATGTAACGTATCATCCCATGTAACGTATCATCCCATGTAACGTATCATCCCATGTAACATATCATCCCATGCAACATATCATCCCATGTAACATATCATCCCATGCAACATATCATCCCATGCAACATATCATCCCATGTAACATATCATCCCATGTAACGTATCATCCCATGTAACGTATCATCCCATGTAACGTATCATCCCATGTAACGTATCATCCCATGTAGCGTATCATCCCATATAGCGTATCATCCCATGTAACATATCATCCCATGTAACATATCATCCCATGTAACGTATCATCCCATGTAACGTATCATCCCATGTAACGTATCATCCCATGTAACATATCATCCCATGCAACATATCATCCCATGTAACATATCATCCCATGCAACATATCATCCCATGCAACATATCATCCCATGCAACATATCATCCCATGTAACGTATCATCCCATGTAACGTATCATCCCATGTAACGTATCATCCCATGTAACGTATCATCCCATGTAACGTATCATCCCATGTAGCGTATCATCCCATATAGCATATCATCCCATGTAACATATCATCCCATGTAACATATCATCCCATGTAACGTATCATCCCATGTAGCGTATCATCCCATGCAACATATCATCCCATGTAACATATCCCATGTAGCGTATCATCCCATGTAGCGTATCATCCCATGTAGCGTATCATCCCATGTAACGTATCATCCCATGAAACATATCATCCCATGTAACGTATCATCCCATGTAGCGTATCATCCCATGCAACATATCATCCCATGTAACGTATCATCCCATGTAATGTATCATCCCATGCAACATATCATCCCATGTAACGTATCATCCCATGTAACGTATCATCCCATGTAACGTATCATCCCATGTAACATATCATCCCATGCAACATATCATCCCATGTAACATATCATCCCATGCAACATATCATCCCATGCAACATATCATCCCATGTAACATATCATCCCATGTAGCGTATCATCCCATGTAACGTATCATCCCATGTAACGTATCATCCCATGTAACATATCATCCCATGTAACGTATCATCCCATGTAGCGTATCATCCCATATAGCGTATCATCCCATGTAACATATCATCCCATGTAACATATCATCCCATGTAACGTATCATCCCATGTAGCGTATCATCCCATGCAACATATCATCCCATGTAACATATCATCCCATGTAACGTATCATCCCATGTAGCGTATCATCCCATGTAGCGTATCATCCCATGTAACGTATCATCCCATGAAACATATCATCCCATGTAACGTATCATCCCATGTAGCGTATCATCCCATGCAACATATCATCCCATGTAACGTATCATCCCATGTAATGTATCATCCCATGTAACATATCATCCCATGCAGCGTATCATCCCATGTAGCGTATCATCCCATGTAATGTATCATCCCATGTAACATGTCATCCCATGCAACATATCATCCCATGTAACATATCATCCCATGTAACATATCATCCCATGTAACGTATCATCCCATGCAACGTATCATCCCATGTAACGTATCATCCCATGCAACATATCATCCCATGCAACATATCATCCCATGCAGCACATCATCCCATGTAACATATCATCCCATGCAACATATCATCCCATGTAGCATATCATCCCATGTAGCATATCATCCCATGTAACATATCATCCCATGTAGCATATCATCCCATGTAACATATCATCCCATGTAGCATATCATCCCATGTAACATATCATCCCATGTAACATATCATCCCATGTAACGTATCATCCCATGTAACATATCATCCCATGCAACATATCATCCCATGTAACATATCATCCCATGCAACATATCATCCCATGTAACATATCATCACGCAGCTGTTGCTGCTGTCACAGAGGGTACAAATCTAAGCGCGACAAGTTACAGTGTTTGTACTTTTTTCATTTTTGGTTGAGATGAGGGCTGAAAGTGTCCATATTGTCCTCACTCACACAGGTGTGTTTATGCTCTCTGATATGCATTGAAGCTGTCTTCCATCTGGAGCACTTTCTAGTTTAAATCAATATTGACAAAAACAATCTGATGCATCTTCCCCAGCTGGCCACCATTGAATGATGTCGTCAGGTCAAATGTAACTTGATATCACAAACATACATTTAGTACATATAATGCATATTTCTGAGACTGTATTTTAAGGGCATTTTAAACAATAATCCCATATAGTCTGTTCAGTCCTGCAGGCAGCTATTGGAAGAAGTAGAGTTACTTAAAAGAGTAAAAGTAGCAATACCACTATTTACTAAACCAAATACTAAAACTACAAAATAAAAGTCCTGCATTGTAACGTGTATGGAATAGAAAAATACACTGAAGTAATTTATTTAAGGACTCCTTATATACATCTCTCCCTTCAGATGTTAACATGTGATGTATATATATACCTAGATGGATGGATGGATGGATGGATGGATAGATGGATAGACGGATAGATGGACGGATGGATGGACGGATGGACGGATGGACGGACGGACAGACGGATGGACAGACGGACGGACGGACGGACGGACGGACAGATAGATAGATGGATAGATGGATAGATAGACGGATGGATAGATAGATATAAAAACTATCCAGATATTATCGATCTGCTTGGTGGTGAGTCAGAGAATAGGTGAGGCGACCTATGATTGAATTGATTAAACGTATAATATATTTGATGCATTCATTTACACGCCGAGTTAGCGCTTCATACAGCGTCGTTAAATCCGACCGATAGGTCGTAAATATGAAAGTAACAAGATTGTAATCCTGTAACGTTAGAGTAACTAGTTACATGCAGAGAACAGGTGAAGAGAGGATGAAGGAAACGATCTCTTACCGCTCGGAACTTCAACTCAACCAACACTTTCAGTGCTTTTCGGGCCATTGGACGAAGGACGAGCTGCAGCGTTATCTGAATACAGCGGACTCTTCTCCGGCTGTAGCGCTGCCATATACTGTTACCATGGTACTACTTCCGGGGTTCATTGCGAGAGCAACCATGGGTATCCCTTCCATTCTGACTTTATATTTATTTAACGTTACAAAGCACTTCATGGTCCGTGGTTCACCGGAAGATGTCTCACACAGTGACCGGTGCAGCCCCTCGGGTCCTCCGAGTCCGCTACAGCTGGAGCAGTCTGCTGATGATGCAACAGCTCATCCAACTGTTTGGACGTACATTTAATGAGCCAGGTCTTTGATTTAAGAACCATAGACCTGGTGCTACACGAACAGTTTGACTGATGGAGGATCTGTGTATTCTACTGCTGCCTTTGTTCTTCATTCATTCTTCACATGGTTCCACGAGATCTGTTGAGGTGTTTCCACCAAAGCTGTGGCACTGCAATGTGAATACATTTGAACATTTTCATCAGACGAGCAATCATTTCATTTCAATGTAGCTTTTAATTTCATGTCAAACATCTCCCCATGTGTCACTGTCCAATGTATTCTGATGGCATACAAGGCAGCATCATGTAGCTGGCTGGCTCTCTGCTGCTCTACTTGTATGCAGGGCCAGATTAGCCCACTCTGGAGCCCCTAATGTCCTCTCTGTGCATGTATCACGTCATAATTATTAAATCCTTTTCTTAAATGATGCAACATGTCAGCACTATATACACTGAAATAATGAAGGCCTTACAACAGCGCCTCCAGACCAAGTCATAATGCAGATGTTGCCTTAAAGGAGCAGTGTGCAGGATTTAGTGGCATCTAGTGGTGAGGTTGCAGAATGCAACCAACTGAAAAGAGATTCTTGTACAACACTCGACTCGTCACATTTCATGAAGTCAGAATGTATCCTACTGGTGTCACGCGGTGCCTTCTGGTCAGCATCAGGTCGACCTCAGAGTCTCTTTGATCCTTTTCAGGTTGAGCGACTGTACTCTCAAAAATCCCAGAATATTCCCAGAATTCCAGGGCCGGTGACAACGGTCATGTGTTGACTTTGGTTTGCTTTAAATCTTTTCGTTAAAAATGAAAAACTAAACAATTGATTTATAAATTATTTCCTTTAATAATAACTGTATATTCAGCCAAAAACACGTGCAAAACTGAAATGTCCATTAGCTGTTCAACTCAATTTAAAACTTATAAAAAAAAAATAAATAAAAAAAAAAAAAGCATTTTGAAATTTCAACGAAACAGATGCTTTGTTAACAGAAACATCCCTCTTGGGAGCATAGCCTCAGCGTCAATGTAGCCACACGTTGTGAACTTTGTTTGAAGTTGTCCATTCGAACTACGTTGAGGTTCTTTTCTCAGTCTGGTCTGGTGTGTCGGGGTTAGAGTCTGAATCTTCCTCTTCTTTTCCCTGAACAGCTGTTCCGTCCTGGCTGACGGCCACCGCTCCTTTCCTCTGAGGCAGGACGGTGAAGAAGGCCTCCTGCCAGCTGCTCTTCTCCAGGTAAGTCAGGACGATCTCAAACACTGACGGAGGGACCAAAGCAATACAGGCGGTGGGAGATGGAGTCAAAGAACACAGAACAGACATAATCAAGATGGCTCATTTGATCCTTTGCCCCCTCAGTTACAGCAGCAGTTATTGTTGCGATCAGCTCAACTGGACCAAAGGAATCACTGTTGTGGTGCGTTTGAAGATGTGTTGATTAATCGTGTAGCCTCCAGCTGTGCCACCTTCATCAGACAACGTTTACAGATTGCCTCATTGACGTTATCAGGTTCCCTGTTAACATCGGGTTTTAAATCCAAAATATTGCCAAATAGACACTTTTAGATTTTTCTCTCACACTAAGTCCTCCACCATCGTCTTCTCTGTCATCTCTTCTTACTCTCGTCACATGACAAGTGAAATCTGACTCCTGCTACTCTGTGCCGCAAAGGAACTTTCAGTAGATAATTGTAGCGTCCGTCATCCGACTAAGTATTGATAACATGCTTAGTATTTTATAAATTGACATGGTTTATTATTTGATCAATGTAGGTGCTGATACGCAAAAATGAACTAGATAAAAAAGCAAAACAAAGGTAGGGGGGTGGGCAAGTGATGGCCGAACACCAAAGCACTGTAACCTTGTGTAACAGAGATTTCATGTCTTCAGCTGAGGTCCCAGGTGACCTTACCATGGTTGACTGCCAGAACCTTCCGACTGTTCATCTTGACAAAATTGCTGAGAGGAAGCTGAGCGTGATCGATCCCCAGCTCCTTCGCCCTCTCAAACGTGATCCCCTGCAAACAAAACCCAGACAGGAAATCAGCAAGCAGGAACTACCAGCAGCAGTGCAGTGTAGCCGTGCAGCCAGACAGACCTTGTGGTGGTTGTGGTCCACCAGGCCTCCTATCACATAGGCCTTTTTGTGGTCCAGCTCTTCCAGCACGTTGGGAGAGTCTGACGTCAGGTACACCAGCTCCTCCTGCGCCACAACTTCACTGTAGTGCTCCGTTGTAATGGTGATGTCCTGCACAGAACAGCAGCATGCACATCCACACACAGTTATGAACACTGTAGCGTGAGAAATAGTATCTTTGGAATAAAGTAAGACCATATCTCTGCTTCTGCTGCATCCAGTGTGATCCGTTTCCTCTTTAACTCTCCATCACGAGGTAGACTATGCGTAATAGGTGAAGTACTCTTAAAAATCAAGGGGGGTGAGCTGACTGACAATTACGCACAGTGACATAGTAAACGAAAACTCACACACAGCTGGCTTGAAAAAAATATATCATAAAAACAATGGGTACTTACCTTCCAGTTGACCCATCCTTTGTCCTTCTCGTCCATGCTCTGTTTCAGCTGCCCTCCCAGGCTGGTCAGATGAAACTGTGGAGGTGAGAGGAATGGTTATACATCACAGAGGAGTGTCTCTACTGGTTCATGTCAGTCAGCAGCCACTAACCTGCACTGGATGCAAGGCTCGTCTGTTCTCAGCATAGCACCGCTGGACCTGTCTGTGAAGCTTCCGGACATCCTGAAGACACGACCGGATCATGGATCAGGAGAGTCTGAACCTCAGCTCATAGCGTAATAAACATATGGTGGCTTTGCCTCCACAGTGGTTCCCAGAGCTTTTTTACCTTCTTGAGCATGAGGTTGTCGAAGCTGCAGTCCACCACCAGCCTCAGTGAGCTGGGCGTCACCTCTCTGCGTAGACGTTTCCTGGCGTTCTGGGCCTCTGCCTCTCCCTCCCCCTCCTCCTCCTCCTGATGATCATGATGATGATGGTGGTCGTGCCTCTGCTGCCGACGCTGCTGCTTCTTCTCCTTCCGTTTCTGCCTGCAGCAGAAAGCACAGGGCAGATACTGTTACGACACTACGTATATAATATTTGGTTTGTTTTGATCGTTTCATTGGATTGAACACAATGAATATCCCTATACTCATACAGATAAGAGGTATTCATATCCTCCCTGTATGCAGTGTGATGGGTAAATGAAACATTGGGCACAAAATAGGCAGCAGACAGCTGTTTCAGTTAATTTTATGATAGTGAACCACAGTAATAAAGTATTTTATATAATCTGCTGGTTTGTTTAAAATGCGTCTCATCATCTTGTGCTCCTGCTCCCATCCTGTTCTGTATTTTATGACATTTTAGATGTTCCCACATCTTACTTACTATCATAACTGAGAGAACTGATGGCCGGGGCTACACAAATAAAGCATCAATATAAATAAAGCAGATTCATTAATATCTGCTGATTAATCTGTGTGCTTCATTGAGCAGAAAGACTTCCAGAAGGCCATAAGTACAACTGTTGTGTAAAGTCAGATTAGACACATTAGGTGAGGCAGCAATAGGAGCGACATGAAACTCTGTGTTTTATACCAGATGAGTTAAATACAAAGCTCTGTACTGACTGTGGACTTCTGTTGTCTACACAGTTTGTTCCTCAGGAGAATTAGTGGCACGTTGATGGAAATATCTACTCCAAAGCAACACAATAACCCGAACTCATGACACAAAATAAATAACACTTTAAACATTTGATTAAAAAAGGACTAACAGCATGTCATTCCAATAGACAACCTCTGTAGTTGAACGCATTAATGAGCAAGCAGTTCAATGAGTACGACCCTGAGCCTTCCACTTAGCACTTACTGTATTCATATTACTTTGTTGCACTTGCTGTATTCATATTACTTTGTTGCACTTGCTGTATTCATATTACTTTGTTGCACTTGCTGTATTCATATTACTTTGTTGCACTTACTGTATTCATATTACTTTGTTGCACTTACTGTATTCATATTACTTTGTTGCACTTGCTGTATTCATATTACTTTGTTGCACTTACTGTATTCATATTACTTTGTTGCACTTGCTGTATTCATATTACTTTGTTGCACTTGCTGTATTCATATTACTTTGTTGCACTTACTGTATTCATATTACATTGTTGCATTTGCTGTATTCATATTACTTTGTTGCACTTACTGTATTCATATTACTTTGTTGCACTTGCTGTATTCATATTACTTTGTTGCACTTGCTGTATTCATATTACTTTGTTGCACTTACTGTATTCATATTACTTTGTTGCACTTACTGTATTCATATTACTTTGTTGCACTTACTGTATTCATATTACTTTGTTGCACTTACTGTATTCATATTACTTTGTTGCACTTGCTGTATTCATATTACTTTGTTGCACTTGCTGTATTCATATTACTTTGTTGCACTTACTGTATTCATATTACTTTGTTGCACTTACTGTATTCATATTACTTTGTTGCACTTGCTGTATTCATATTACTTTGTTGCACTTGCTGTATTCATATTACTTTGTTGCACTTGCTGTATTCATATTACTTTGTTGCACTTGCTGTATTCATATTACTTTGTTGCACTTGCTGTATTCATATTACTTTGTTGCACTTACTGTATTCATATTACTTTGTTGCACTTGCTGTATTCATATTACTTTGTTGCACTTGCTGTATTCATATTACTTTGTTGCACTTACTGTATTCATATTACTTTGTTGCACTTACTGTATTCATATTACTTTGTTGCACTTGCTGTATTCATATTACTTTGTTGCACTTACTGTATTCATATTACTTTGTTGCACTTACTGTATTCATATTACTTTGTTGCACTTACTGTATTCATATTACTTTGTTGCACTTACTGTATTCATTACTTTGTTGCACTTGCTGTATTCATATTACTTTGTTGCACTTACTGTATTCATTACTTTGTTGCACTTACTGTATTCATATTACTTTGTTGCACTTACTGTATTCATATTACTTTGTTGCACTTGCTGTATTCATATTACTTTGTTGCACTTACTGTATTCATATTACTTTGTTGCACTTGCTGTATTCATATTACTTTGTTGCACTTGCTGTATTCATATTACTTTGTTGCACTTGCTGTATTCATATTACTTTGTTGCACTTACTGTATTCATATTACTTTGTTGCACTTGCTGTATTCATATTACTTTGTTGCACTTGCTGTATTCATATTACTTTGTTGCACTTACTGTATTCATATTACTTTGTTGCACTTGCTGTATTCATATTACTTTGTTGCACTTGCTGTATTCATATTACTTTGTTGCACTTACTGTATTCATATTACTTTGTTGCACTTGCTGTATTCATATTACTTTGTTGCACTTGCTGTATTCATATTACTTTGTTGCACTTGCTGTATTCATATTACTTTGTTGCACTTACTGTATTCATATTACTTTGTTGCACTTGCTGTATTCATATTACTTTGTTGCACTTGCTGTATTCATATTACTTTGTTGCACTTGCTGTATTCATATTACTTTGTTGCACTTGCTGTATTCATATTACTTTGTTGCACTTACTGTATTCATATTACTTTGTTGCACTTGCTGTATTCATATTACTTTGTTGCACTTACTGTATTCATATTACTTTGTTGCACTTACTGTATTCATATTACTTTGTTGCACTTACTGTATTCATATTACTTTGTTGCACTTACTGTATTCATATTACTTTGTTGCACTTACTGTATTCATATTACTTTGTTGCACTTACTGTATTCATATTACTTTGTTGCACTTGCTGTATTCATATTACTTTGTTGCACTTGCTGTATTCATATTACTTTGTTGCACTTACTGTATTCATATTACTTTGTTGCACTTACTGTATTCATATTACTTTGTTGCACTTACTGTATTCATATTACTTTGTTGCACTTACTGTATTCATATTACTTTGTTGCACTTACTGTATTCATATTACTTTGTTGCACTTACTGTATTCATATTACTTTGTTGCACTTACTGTATTCATATTACTTTGTTGCACTTGCTGTATTCATATTACTTTGTTGCACTTACTGTATTCATATTACTTTGTTGCACTTACTGTATTCATATTACATTGTTGCATTTGCTGTATTCATATTACTTTGTTGCACTTACTGTATTCATATTACTTTGGTGCACTTACTGTATTCATATTACTTTGTTGCACTTGCTGTATTCATATTACTTTGTTGCACTTGCTGTATTCATATTACTTTGTTGCACTTGCTGTAGTCATATTACTTTGTTGCACTTACTGTATTCATATTACTTTGTTGCACTTGCTGTATTCATATTACTTTGTTTCTGCACTGTACTCTTGTTCTGGTTTATGCTCTTAGATGCTCTTAAAAAGGAGATGCACTCATGACTTCTGGTGACTAGTAGTTGAATACACTTATTGTAAGTCGCTTTGGATGAAAGCGTCTGCTCAATGACTGTAATGCAATGTAACTTACTTCCGTAGGTCCGTCTCTTCTTCCCATTTCTGCTGCTTCAGAAGCTTCTTCCTTTGCCTTTTGGACACAGTTTGGTTTTCTCCTTCACGGCTCTCTGTCTTCTGACTGCTCCCGTTATCTCCATCCTCTTTCTCCTGCTGGGCTGAAGCTTCACTTTTAACGCTTTCATCAGCCATCTGCTCAGAGCAGTGCGGACCAGTGTCTGCTGGCTAACGTTGCTGTGTCAACTAACTTAGCTGTTGATGTTAGCTTGTCGGCTGCTCTTAGCAGAAAGCTAACTGACAGCATTTAACAGCAAAGTTATTCTTTATAGTTTCACTAAGAACGAAAAGACGCACCACATGCACTCTGATATCCAACCACAGACAACAGGACACACCGAAAATAAACCTAACTAATAAATAAGCTATTCAACTTGGCCACACGGTTCCACATGTACTTATGGTGGCGCATGTATGTCGTCATTTAACCGCGCCAGACCCATTAAAACAAGAGAGCTGATCACTTCCTCCTCCTCCTGATGTTTGAGTACCAAGTAGACAAAAGGTAAGTGTGTATGTGGAATATAGTCTAATCCAGTTCATATTAAAATACTTTTACTGTATCAACCCCCCCCCCCCTGTACCTGCTAGCTTATTAGGCCGAGATAAAGCTAACCTAGATAGATAATATATTAATATTACAACAGCCCTGCAATAAATAATATCAGCAATGTTATAATGTAAAAGTATTTTTTATATAATCTGTTTTTGAGGTATTTCTTCCATCCAATATGAAAGAGGATAGACTAAACATTAGATCCACCTCTCAGTATAACCCAGTACAGTTCAACAACAGCAGAAACTAAAGCTGACTCCCTCAAACATGAAATCGATACTATGTACAATATTAAACTGCATTCGTTTTTCTTTGGGTGTACAAAGTAAACTGTCAAGTCTACATAAAAGTGGGAGGACAGGTTCCAAATAAGAATCATGGGGAGACTAGTTAACAAAAAGTGTAATGTTAAGACAAATTTGTGATTTGTGATTTTGGGCTATACTAAATTAATTGAATTGAATTGAAGATTTCCAACCGCATTCCGGATCTGATCCATTGTTTATAATATTTTCTGTCAGTGTTATATGTCTAATATATACTTTTTGGTGAATTCTTTCTTAATTAATTCACCGTACATCAGTGGTGGGCCGTCAGGACCAGCAAAGCCTTCTCTGCTGGCCTAAACAGAATCACAAAATGATAGCTATTTCATAATTTCTCACAAATAGACTCCATGTATTCTAATTATTTTTCCCATTATCTTATTTTCTCATTGCCCAGCTACTGTCTTCCTCAGTTGCTCTGCTTCCAGCCTGCAGCGCTGCTTCCAGTGCAGCTTGTTTTAAGTAGAGCTTTTATCCAATCAGATTTCACCTCTATTTTTTTTTGAGGCCCACTTGGGGCCGCGGATATATATTGTTTCAAACAGTTCATAGATTGGTTCAATCAGAAAGAGTGTGATTTTGCTCTGTAGTTTTGCTTCCATTCAGTATATGATAACAAAAGAGACAGAATTTCAGGGTCATAGTGAAATTTGACAACACAAATATGAACTTGTTTTATTATGAGCAGAAGGGAATAAGATTTTGATCAACATTTACAAAGGACAGACAAACATCATGTCCTGTGTTTTTTGATTCTGACCATCTGGATTTGTCCAGTGCTGTGAAAGTACAGCTGACAACATGGGAAAGACCAAGTCACAGCTTGGAGAGACAGCTGACCGGAGGGAACAGGCCGCAATGGGGCCGTCATGGGCTAGCTACCCATGGCAGCAGTCCCCAACGCTGATTCAGTTAGTTGGAGACACCCGCTAAATGCTACGACAAGTAAACAAAGGAACATACCCCTAGAGCCTGTGAGAGCGGGGGCACAAGATGGCTCACATACTGACAACACGGTAACAGACCTAGGAACGGAAACGACTACGCACAAAGAGAGCACGACACATGAAACAACCACAACAGCAGCAGGACACAAGCTTCAGGTGTGCATTTGTG
The DNA here is from genome assembly GCF_949748355.1 of Melanostigma gelatinosum. Lineage (NCBI taxonomy): Eukaryota > Metazoa > Chordata > Actinopteri > Perciformes > Zoarcidae > Melanostigma > Melanostigma gelatinosum. The sequence goes on from NC_136656.1 coordinate 15,691,974, forward strand.
GTTGGGAGAAAGTAACATCAGCAATAGGCCTGAAGATCCACCAAGGGAGGAAAAAGTGTTTGAGAGAGCAGAGACATGGGCCTCGCATTGACCAGTACTTCTTACGAAGCAACCAGTCAAATCAGTCGAATGAAGCACAGCGACGGGACACAAACCAAAGTTCGCAGAGCATCAGCACCCCTGTCACTGAGGAGGGAAATACAAGCACAGAAATGTCGGTGGAGTGTCCCACCCAACCACAGAGACCTCCAATGGAGAAAAAGATCAAAGGGCACAAACCTGGTGTGAAGTGGCCCAAAGCTGTTGAAAAGAAAGAGTGGGAAACCATCAACAATGATCTATCCAAAATGTTGGAGCAGCAAGTGGGCACTACAACTAGAAAGCTAGAAAAGATGGGTGACATTATCTATAACAATGGAGAGGAGTGCTTTGGGGTTAACAAAGTGAGAAGCAGGAAAACAGTACCAGCACCAGCCAAGTCCAGGAGACAGCAAGAAATGGACAAGCTAGTCAGAGAAAGGAGACAGATGAAAAAGCTGTGGAAGAAAGCCTCTGACACAGAGAGAGAAGGCCTTGAACAACTCCAAGCAGACATCAAGAGACGACTGGCAACTTTGCGAAGAGCAGAGAACTTGAGGAAACTCCGAAGAAAGAGGGAAAAAAACAAGAACACTGTTCTACAAAGATCCTTTCAAGTTCGTCAAAGACTTCTTCGCAAAGGAAAAAAGCGTAACTTTGAAAACATCTAAGCAGGAACTAGAAGAACATCTAGAAAAGGTCCACCATGACACAAGAAAGCATGAGCAGATAATCATCCCATATGACATCCCACCAATTAAACCTCCAGCTGTCAACCTGGACACTAGCCCTCCAAAATGGAGCGAAGTAGAGAACACAGTCCGGCGGGCAAGAGCAGCATCTGCTCCTGGGCCTAATGGAGTACCATACAAGCTCTACAAGAATGCACCGGACGTCCTACGCTTTCTTTGGAGGCTCATGAGGATAGTGTGGTAGAAACAAATAATACCCAAGGCATGGAGAAGGGCTGGAGGTGTGCTAATACCAAAAGAGAAAGATGCTTCAGACATTGGTCAATTTCAGCCAATCAGCCTTCTGAATGTGGAGGGGAAAATCTTTTTCAGCATAATATCACAGAGGCTGTCCACTTACCTAGAAAGGAACACGTACATTGATACATCTGTACAGAAAGCAGGGATTTCAGGATTCTCTGGTTGCTTGGAGCACACAAGCATGATCTGGCATCAGATCCAAGCAGCTAAGAAGGACAAAAGAGACCTCCATGTTGTATTCCTTGATCTGGCAAATGTGTTTGGTTCAGTTCCCCATGAACTTCTCTGGGAATCTTTCAACTTTTTCCATGTACCAGAGCTCATCACCACATTGGTTAAAACCTATTTCCAAGACCTGCAACTGTGCTTCGCCACAGCTGACTTTACGACAACATGGCAGCGCTTGGAGGTAGGCATTATGGCAGGCTGCACAATCTCACCCTTGGCTCTTACAATGGCCATGGAAGTCATCATCAGAGCCTCAAAATGGGTGGTGGGTGGTGAACGAACAACGCCAGTGCTCCGTCTACCACCCATTCGCGCATATATGGACGATATGACAACACTGACCAATACTGCAGCGTGCACCAAGCGGCAACTTGGAAAGCTACAGGAGAACATCAAGTGGGCCCGCATGAAAATGAATCCAACCAAGTCTCGAAGTATCTCTATTGTCAAGGGAATGCTTAAAGACATGAGGTTCTGTATTGGCGATGACCCAATACCAACAGTATCTGAGCAGCCTGTCAAAAGCCTGGGCAGATGGTACAATGCAAGCCTCAAGGACAAAGAGCAGGTGCAACAACTAAGGCAAGAAATTATCAACAACCTGGAGAACATCAACAAGACGGCATTGCCTGGAAAACTGAAGCTCTGGTGCCTACAATTTGGACTCCTCCCTCGGACAATGTGGCCACTCACTGTCTATGAGGTCCCGATAACAACTGTGGAGAAGATGGAGCGAACCATCACCTCGTACGTGAAAAAGTGGCCCGGTGTCCCACGATGTCTAACTAACATCAGCCTCTATGGCAAAGGGGTCCTGGAACTACCTCTCACTAGTTTGACGGAAGAATACGAGTGTTCTAAAGTCAGACTGCAGATGACGCTGAGGGATTCCAGAGACAAGATTATCAGTAATGCTGCACTGCCCCTAGCAACTGGGCGGAAGTGGAAACCATACAATGCTGTGCAGCAAGCAACATCAACCCTGAGGCACAAAGACATCGTGGGGCAAGTTCAGCAGGGAAGAGGAGGCCTCGGCCTGACGGCAAGTGAACCAACTTGGGGAAAGGCCACAACATCAGAACGGAGAAAATTGGTGGTCGAGGGGGTGCGCCGACAGGAGGAGGTCGCAAGAAGTGCGAAGGCTGTCTCTCTCGGGACAATGGACGCGGTGGGAAGGTGTGGAGAGGAGAAAGATCAGCTGGAGGGAACTATGGGAAATGGAAGCAACAAAAATTAGCTTTATCATCAGAGCTACTTATGACATGCTTCCATCACCAAAGAATCTCCATCAGTGGTATGGCGAAGACCCAACCTGTGCCCTCTGCCCAACTCCAGCGACTCTCAAACACATCATGGTAAGCTGCAAGACCAGCCTCACGCAAGGCAGATATACCTGGCGACACAACCAGGTCCTCAAAAGCCTGGCATCAGCGATTGACATCAAGCGGTGTGCGACCAACTCCTTACCCCCGAGAGTAGCCAATCCCCTGAAGGCAACAGCATTTGTCCGAGAAGGACAATAAGCCCCCAAACATCCTTCCACCAAGCAAGAAACGGGACAATTAATCATGGCCCGTGACTGGAAGATGCTGGTCGACATCGGCCAGCAATTGATCTTTCCTCCAGAGATTGCTGACACCAACCTCAGGCCAGACCTGGTACTCTGGTCCCCTTCACTGAAGACTGTGTACATCATAGAGCTCACGGTCCCATGGGAGAATGCATTTGAAGAGGCCTATGAACATAAGAAGCTACGCTATGCAGAGCTTGCAGCAGAAGCAAAGCAGCGTGGCTGGAACACAAAAAACTGTCCAGTGGAAGTGGGATGCAGAGGATTTGTGGCTTCTTTGACCATCAGACTGCTGAAAGAGCTGGGAAGCCACGGTCAGGCTCTGCGGCAGACCATCAAGGCAGTCTCAGAGGCAGCTGAAAGAAGCAGCCAGTGGATTTGGATCAAGCGAAATGACCCGTGCTGGGCTCCAAATATGTCAGCATAACCCACTTGAGAATCCCCACCTGTTAACCATTCAAGCGTCTACCATTCTCAATGTTGTCAAATTTGAGACAGTTGGGCAAGGCACACAAGCTGAGGGCTGATCATCCTGCAGCTGGCCGCCCTTGGGGAGGGTGTATAGTGTTAAATGGCCGAAACACTCAATGACACAAGGGAACATTACTGATGATGTGTTCTTGGCCCAACTGTCCCAACATTCTACAACCTAAACCAAACCAAGATACACCCACACAAGCTGGAAAACCCCCACTTGTAGATCGTCAACCACTTAAAGCAAGGTTAATTTCCTGGAAGTACTCTGTTGTGGAATATTTCTATGAAAAGTCGGGAGAAGAGTGTCAAAGTGTTATCAAATCAATGTCAAATGAAACAGAGTCTGGATGAACGATCAAGGTTGTAATAGTCAATTTATTTGCTTGCAAGCAAAGAGAACACTGTCCCACAGATACATCACGTCGTCTGCAGGAGGTGCTCTGAATAACACAGTCAGATGCATGTTTTGCAAGCAAAGAGAACACAGTCTCACAGATACATCACCGTCATCTGCAGGAGGTGCTCTGAATAACACAGTCAGATGCATGTTATGCAAGCAAAGAGAACACAGTCTCACAGATACATCACCGTCATCTGTAAGAGGTGCTCTGACAACATAGTCAGATACATGGAACTTTATACTGCTTCCTTTGATTGGGTCACTGTGACCTAATCAAAGAGTTCAGATACAAGAAATACAGATTCTGAATAAGCCTGTTTTACCATCACACATCACATATACATACAGAGGGTCATGCTCTTCAGCTGATGCTCATCAGGAAGTACCGTAATCTAGACCTCTGTGTGTCGCCGTCTTTGAAGACAGAAACAATGCACAGGAGAACAGATAACAAGATAACAGATAACAAATAACAAGACACCTGGATGCAAAACTGATAGAATCATCTACTCAAATAGGTTTTGTGCCTGCACTTTTAAAGACTTACATTCTTCAATCCTAAAGCATAAGACCATGACATATTTTCCCATAACAACTCACCACCTTGGCACAAAGGACAGACAAACATCATGTCCTGTGTTTTTTGATTCTACATCTATTTTGTTGTCCGTGTAGTTTTTACATACCAGTGATATTTTATGCGCAGTTGGACACTATCACTGAGATAAAGATGAACTAGTTCAGTGTGAAATATACCATTCAATGGGAAAAAAAACATGAATAACAAAAATAAAACACATTTCAAGTACATCTTAATTATCGAATGATAAATATTGTATGATGGGCTGAAATGGAATGAAATGGAAAGAGGGGACATTCTTTACACTCTAAATGGTAACAAGGTAGACCTGCACTGATTCACCATACATGTTAATGAAGACAGATTAAAGCAGTTTGTAAGGATGTTCAACTGCAGGAAACTGTGATTACCATATGCAAAGCCAAATGTTCCTGAGCATTGATAAGAAACTGCCCATTCCACAAAGATAGCTTTAAACATCATGTGTGACATCTTCTGTTCTGATTCATTCTTCAGATACATGAGGGGAGAATGCTGCAGGTTGTAGCACTTCACACTTGTTGCCAAAAACACCTGAGTGAACTCCACGTTTGTGTCTCAATAGCAAGGATGTAGGTTGTGGTTGTATCATTAATTTCCATTTCAGTCCTTTGGACCACAACTCCAGTTTTTGTGGTTAAAAGAAGACTCATTTGGTGAAATAATAGGTGCATGCAGCTCCACTGTATAGTGAAGTCCCCTCTTTGATAGGTAGACATCACGCAAAGATGCAAGTCCCCTCTTGGCAATTTCTTCAAAAAAATTTAAAAGATAATTTGAAGTAATATATTGGTTTACCTTAAAAGTAAATTTTCTATTCCATTTTAGTATTTTTTAAATTACCAGAAACACAAGTTCCGTCTTGGTTAGAATAGTGCACTGTTGGTAAGGTACACGTGTGTGTGTGTGTGTGTGTGTGTGTGTGTGTGTGTGTGTGTGTGTGTGTGTGTGTGTGTGTGTGTGTGTGTGTGTGTGTGTGTGTGTGTGTGTTTGTTGGCTTTGGTTCTAATGGAATGGGCTGCAGACACACTGGGACTCTGTGTGTACAGTTCGGGCTCTGCAACATGATCCTGCGTCCATCCACCTGCATCCCCTCCTAATCCAGTTTCTATGTGTGCCCACAGCAGCAGAGAAGCCTTTAACACCGACTGCTTCAGCACACATTCCAACATCATCACTGCTAAGACAGTTTTCAGCCTCGCAAACACAGCGGTACATTGTCAGTGCTGAATGGCACCTGTGGAGGATGAATCTCACCCCATCGGGCGGAGGCCAGCACACATGTGTCCAGCTGCTTCCTACAGTGGACACGCTGCGATAATAACTCGACCAAAACTGGTTTACAGTTAAAAGGATTTTAATCCCACTGATGCAAGTACGATTACAGATAAACAATGGAGTACATACTGCTATGAAATATTACAATATTACCCCACCCGGTGCAAAAACTCTCCTGCTCCTCAGGGAAAACACGTCCGTTCCCTCGGGGCGTAACTAACAGAGAGAAAAAAGGCTTTCTAGATCCCGCCCTCATACCCGTTCGAAACTCCTCCCCTTCCTTTTATCCCAATTCCTATTGGCTAACTTCCAGGAGTGTATTCGCCTGTCTGGCTTCCTGTCCCTGCGTTTACTAACACATTCAATGTCTGTCTGGTATTGCTCAAACCCTCCATGATAATCCTTCAGTATAGAAGATACTGAAGAACTTCTGCATCTTTGGCAAAAGCTTCATGTCTCAAATTTTACCTGGAGCTACTAATCCTAAAACACTTTATGCTTATCTTAATTATGCATTTCCAAAACACTTATGATTATGACTATTTATGAATTTTTAATTATGAATTATTAAACACTTTTATTATATCTACTAAACACACAGGTCTATGCTCAAATTTCTTACACACCTCTAAGTTATTTTTTGGTCAACTGATTCAAGCAACTGATTCTAAAGAGAGTCCTCAACAGGACAGATTGGACTTCAATTCAATTCAATTCAATTTATTTTTGTATCGCCCAAAATCACAAATTACAAATTTGCCTCAGAGGGCTTTACAATATGTACACATTTGACATCCTCTTGTCCCGGGACCCTCACATCAGAACGGGAAACTCCCCAAAAAACCCTTTAACGGGGAGGAAAGAGGAAGAAACCTGTGGGAGAGCAATAGAGGAGGGATCCCTCTCCCCGGATGGACAGAAGTGCAATGATGTCATGTGTAGAACAGGACAGTGAATTACAACACATTCAATGTAATTACAGCACATTCAATGTATGACACAACCACGACAGGAGGCAACACCTGGTCCAGGTAAACCCGGATACACAGGAACCTGTGAGGCGAGAAAGCACAGAGACTCTGGTGAAGAAGCAGGTCAATAATGTGCATTCATGGTATCGGTAGTATGAAATAGTAATGTGAGTAATAATAAAAGTGATATTAGCAGTTGGAGTCAGCAGGGCCATGGTAGGAGGAAGGACCAGGGTCCAGATGAAACCATGCTTCATGGAAACCTGTGAGGAGAGGAAGCACAAGGACTCCGGGGAAGAGACAAAATCAGTAATGTGCAGTAATGGTGTCGGTAATAGGATTAATAATGTTAATAATAAGAGATGGTAGTAGGTGTCCACCTACTTTGACAGAGATAACATAACATAATCATCATGTCTGCCTCCAGAAAGTGCAGCTCATTCCATCTCCACACCAGCTAATAAGTGTCTTAAAGGTATACTTCAACATATTGGGAAAGTCACTTTTTTGCTTTATTTCCAAGAGTGAGATGAAATAATGTATAGGCCTGAAGCAAGAGTTAGGGCGTGATTAGCCTAGCTTAGCATGAAGACGGGAAGCAGGGGATAATAGTTCATCTATACACCAACGGTGTGGTTTTAAGGGGAAATATGTCTTGATGAACAGCAGCTCATGAGCCCAGTCGGCTCACTTCTGTGGCACTCTGACTCCAGACAAATCCAGGATGGAGGCAACGATTGTGGCAGCTTGCCTGTAGGGGACACAGAGAGCCTGTGCTCCACCACATCAATCATACATTCATAAATTCATTGGTATTACTTTGAAAAGGGGGAAACTAGCTCAGTTCATTTGTACTTAATGTGCCTTCATGCAGTAATCACATATTCACATAATCAACAGGTACAAAAACACAAACGAGAGGTCTGCAAAAGGCTTTCATGTTTATTACATGTTCACGTATTTAACATTAGTGTCTGATGAATCATCACTCGCGGTATTCTTGACAGTTTTGAAATGACACTTTACACTTAAAAAAACTACAAAAATTACAAATTGAAAGGAAGCCTTCATTTGACCATTACGTTCAAGTTGGATCAGAGTTTTCATTGTTTCATCTCTACATCTCAACCATTCCCTGCTGTGCATCTAACATTTAATCCAAATTGAAAGTCCACTCATTCCAAAAGTCACAAACTTGCCAACTTTTTCTCCACTTTCTTTTTCCTTCACAACACATACTGTCTGTGCAGAAAGTTCATAGTTTCAAAGCCCCGCCCTATTTGAGTGTCCTTGTGCAAGGCTTTGAATATGATATGCATCAGAACATCTGCTCTTCCTCGACACCTGTGAAAGAAGGTATTTACACTTGTGCAGAACTAAACTTCTCTATACAACACACTGTACTGTTCCTCTCTTGCAAGGATAAAAAAGCTCTTCATTTAATGCACATAAAAAAAACTGCTGCAATATGACTTGCAAAGTGCTGCAACAACCCCAAAACAAGGCAATGAAAGATGTGTCTGAATAAATGATCAGCACCAGTGTGACCTGTTGGCGTGAAGAGGCCAGTGGATGAAAAACCACTGAAGGTAAATTAAAGAGTAAAGCATTTGTGATCTTTTCTAAAATGTACATCGTTTTGGAAGACTAAACATTACATTGAGTTAAGATAAGTTTGGTTTCATTTGTCTTGGTGTTGAGATATGCCTTCAGTATTGAACATGAGATGAGGGTGCACAGATTACACAGATGAAGTAAACCAAGGCAACCGATAGATAAACAGTACAAACAGTGCGAAACTAAACCGAGTACGTAGTTTAGGGGAGATGTTTGATTACAAGTTCAGGAATATGCATCTGATATTCAGAATAAAAGTAGGGAATTATCATTCGTTAAAAACAACTTCATATAAATGACTTAATGACTGAAACAGGACTTCTTCAGTGAGTCATGTATACTCTGAGTGGCTCATGATCACTCATGTGCAGCATACAAGAGGACACACATTACAGTGTTATGTTTTCCTAACGCTGACTATGAATTGATGCTTTTTATTTTGTGAGCATACTGTAAATAATAATAATAAGTAACTTTACCTCACATCTGATGCACTTTTATTCTGAAGGTCAGAGGTCGTATCACTCCATCAATGCATCTTGACTGAGCACAACTGGAATCTTGTTTTGGCACATTATTAATTCAGCCACTCCGATTATTAATTAGGAATCTATTTGCTTGCTGTATCAATGCACTTAATATGTTTATCAATCTTTTGGTTTTTCTGCCACATATTTCAGCAACTATCAGAAATGATCTTCCAGTAACAGCAAGTCAGAAAGTTGTTGTACGTTGGGCAACTGAGCCTCATTTAATTTAGACTTTTTCCAATCAGAATATACAATATGTTCCTCGCAGTTATAATAAGCTGAAAGGCTGCGTTCAGGGCAGCGATGGAGCAACGTTTACGTCCAAAACAGTGACTGATTGAGCATTAAAACATTCCACCAGCTCAGAAAGCAGCAACTTAAAACATCAACACAACCTTTATAATCCATTCATTTCAATACAATATCTTTCAATTCTTTATAAGACTTCTAACAGTAATCACTGTGATCTTTTCACAAATGAGGCGGTATTCTTTTGTAACAACATCATCATTGTTACTGCAGTTATTGTAAGAGAACGCTTGATGTTGGGTTCGACTGGGTTTTTTAGTGTCCTCGCAAAAAGACAGTAAAGTAGCAAACTTGATTGAAAGGAAAGGATGGACTGACCAGCAGACCCTCACTCTGAACCATTTTAAGTACAACACAGTAAGTCAGTGTCAAAATACGAAAGTACTAAACAGTGATACACGTAGAAATACATGTCGAACCGCTAGAAAGTACACGAGACAGGTCAGAAATGAATTGAACATGCTGCTATATGCAGGACAAATGCACGAGCAATCCCCAGAATGTATATTATTGTATAGGTTCAACACACATCGTGCATTAATCAGATTATGTTAATGGGTTCAGCAAGGTTGATTTACTAATCATGATATTTCCAGGTACATAATAAAACATAATGGTAAATGCTGACTTCTGTGCATTTTAAAGCAATATACACTGCATACAATCCAACACACAAGACATGTAAGAAAATGTAAGCTGATATAGATATAATGCTGAATTTAGTCATCATAAAAGTTGTGTTGTAAAATAAGATAAATTACAAAATTACATAAAACTACAATTCCCAGATTATTTTAGGCGGTGATTGAAAACTGTGCAAGCAAACTCAATGCAATACAAGGCTCCACATGAAATCTTTCATTATCTTTACAATGTGGTTTTATAAAACAAAAAATACATATTCATACACATCTTGTACAAGTTTGAAAAGGTGAAACTGGAGGAAAATAAGGCTTATTATAAAAGGGCCCTGATCCATCACCTCCAGCCCAAAACAAAAGGAGCACAACGAAGAGAGCCAAAGCCAGAGCAGCCCTGTTGGGAACCGAGAGAACAAAACAGACACAAAGTTTATACCAACACAGAATCAGCTGAAATCGACTTATTTCCTATTTGCATTAATTGCCATGAATTTCCACATGTAACATGTTTCATTTGTGCACAATAGGATAATAGGGTCATATTTTCCCATGTAGTTCTTTCTCACCAAGAATTGTATGTTCACATGAAGAACGATATAAAATTGATGTACAAATGGTCATTTTGTCTGTGTTTATTCCTTTAAGACAATTAGGTAAAATGTCAAATGGTTTGAAAGTTCCTCATTTTGAACAAATACATAAAACTGGACATCATCAGCATAGGAATGACAAGAACCACAGACTCATTGAGGGATAATTCATCCTAATGCAGCATGTAGACGGAGAATAAAACAGGGCAGAGGTGCACAACCATACAATCTCTCACCGATGAAAACAAAGAACTGGCGATTCGATATGTGGGAAGAACACCATTTAAGTTCTTTTTCAGTTATTCCAACTCTCAGGGAATCGAACAGAATATTGTGATCCATGGTATCAAACGCAGTGCAGAACTAAGATGTAGCCTTTCACTACAGTTGGATTGTAATAAGATGATTTTTGTTACGTCAAGGAAAAGCAAATCGAAACCAGACTGCAATCTGTCAAATGCGTTGTGTTCCTCAACAACTTCGCTTACAGAAATATTTGAACCACTGAAAGAATTGGAGATGTGAACGGCTCTCAAAATAGCATTTACCGGTAGATGATATTTCAGTCCTTTAAGGGTCTTTATTTACATACTTGTACACACTTGATGTTCCCTTTTTTAAATGATTGGCAGGTTATATTACTAAAAGGACAGAAAAACTATCTGTCAAACAAATACAAATAAATGAGAAGAAGAAACCTTTCCCACAGAATGTCTTGTCTGTTGACTAAAGCTTTATTAGCCGAAATTCTAATTGCAAATAGGTGCGAATGCTAAGATCAGCGGTCGAACATGCTCCAATTATAATGCCACCATTAAGCAGGTGTAACACTTACTATCTTCACCATTTCAGTTTAGCATGTTAGCATGATAACATGTGATGTCATTAGTTCTGCAGGTATTTGGACATAAACCAAAGTATTGGACAAATTCAAATTTTCATAATTCTGATGATTAATAGGATTACCGTGAGAGAATCACCAAAGCTGTTACAACTCATCCTGAGGGGACCTTGAATGTATGTACAACATGTCATAGCAGCCCATCTCATGGTTCAGTGGCTAAAAATACTCAACAAATAGAAACGGGGTGAGTGCAGCAGCACGCCGGCCGTGATGCCCGTCGTGCTGCTGCACTTTTCAAGCTTCAGCACAAAGTCTTTTCCAGATTGTAAGATTTCCAAAATAAAAATGAATAATAGAAACCATGTAAGCCCCTATATAGTTATTGTTATGTGGGAGTTCACAGGTAGGACCCAAACGCAAGACCACAGGAGACAGAAGTTACTATTAACAGGTTTTATTTAGAATGTGTGAAGGTGTGGAGCCCGTGGTCCGACACCCGAGTGGCAGATCGACGGTGTGAGGCCCGTGGCTCGACACCGGAGGGCTGGCAGCTTGACGGCGAGAGTAGTCCGTGTCACACAAGGAAGGCAGAGCGGCGGAGTGTAATCCGTACACACAAGGAGGGCAGAGGACGCCACGGGGTTGACGCGGGTGAAAAACGGTACGACCTGACAACCCCAGACTGCAGGGCCAGAGCTTATGTAGTGACAGGAGACTCATTAGTGGGCCCTGAGTCTGGTGTGTCAGGCAGCAGGAGGTGATCGGCTGGAGTGTCCTCAGCTGTGCACACTCAAGGGTGTGGCCATGGGAGGCGTCTGGAGGCAGAGGACAAACAGAGAGCACATGGCACACAATAACAAACAGGGGAATGACAGAACACATGAGGAGAGGAGATCAGGGGAAACAGAGGTAACACCGAACAGGTCAGACAGGGATCCTGACAATACCCCCCCCTTAAGGTACGGATTCCAGACGTACAACCAGACACAAAAAATGGGCGGCCGGAGGGGGTCCGGAGGAGGGACGTCCCCACAGCTAGAAGGCCGGCCAGGGTGGGCAGAGGGGGTCCGGAGGAGGGGTGACTGGTTCTGACCGGCCACGGGGCTGCAGAAGAGCCTCGGCCACAGGTGCTCCGGCGGACGGCCGGGCGGGCGGAAGGGCTCCGGACACAGGTGCTCCGGCGGACGGCCGGGTGGGCTCTGGAGAATAGGATGCTGGTGCAGCCGTGGCAGGTACTGGAGGTCTCTGCTGCCCCGCGACGGCAGCGGGCACTGGAGGTCGCTGCCGCTCAGAGACGGCAACTGGAGGTCGTTGCGCCTCTGGGACGGCGGCCAGGTCTGGGAGAGGCTGCGGCTCGGAGGCGGCGGCGGCCAGGTCCGGTGTTAGCTGCGGCTCGGAGGCGGCGGCGGCCAGGTCCGGTGTTAGCTGCGGCTCGGAGGCGGCGGCGGCCAGGTCCGGGGATAGCTGCGGCGCGGAGGCAGCGGGAACTGGAGTTGGCTGCGGCGCTGAGGCGGCAGGAACTGGAGCTGGCGCTGCGGCGGCAGGAACTGGAGCTGCGGCGGCAGGAGGAACTGGAGCGGGCTGCGGCGCTGAGGCGGCAGGAACTGGAGCGGGCTGCGGCGCTGAGGCGGCAGGAACTGGAGGTCGCTGCTGCTCTGGGACGGCAGCGGCAGGAACTGGAGGTCGCTGCTGCTCTGGGACGGCAGCGGCCGGGACTGGAGGTCGCTGCTGCTCTGGGACGGCAGCGGCGGGAACTGGAGGTCGCTGCTGCTCTGGGACGGCAGCGGCGGGAACTGGAGGTCGCTGCTGCTCTGCGACGGCAGCGGCGGGAACTGGAGGTCGCTGCTGCTCTGCAACGGCAGCGGCCGGGACTAGAGCTCGCCGCGGTACAGAGACGGCAGCGGCCGGGACTGGGGAAAGCTGTGCCGCAGAGGCGGTAGGAACCGGAGCTGGCTGCGGCGAAGAGGTGGCAGGAACAGGAGCTGGCTGCAATGCCGTCCGAATACGGGGAGCCGGAGTCGGCCGGGCCACAGAGTGTTTCGCTACACTTGCTTGGCTCCGTCTCCGGCTGAGAAGGTGCTCGGCCATATAATCAGAGTCCCCCAGAGGGTCAAAAACTCTCATCAGATCCCTCGCAAACGCCACAAAAAACACAGTATTTGGCCGATCAAAACTTAATGTTCTCGCAGCCCACTCCAAAGCCCTTCCCCGCAGTAATCCAACCACGTAGGCGACCTTGGACCCGTCCGAGGCAAAAGTCTGAGGCCGACGGTCAAACACTCGTTGGCAAAGCGACAGGAAGCCCTGTCACTTCCCCAGTGTTCCGTCATAGGGAATTGGAGCCGGCACAGGGGATTCCCAGACCGGCGGAGCGAGGACTGGAGGGAATAGTGCAGGTGCTGGAACTGGTGGAGACCTGACTGTCCGGGCTAGTTCCTGCACGAAACAGCCAATCCGAGAAATCTCAGCAGTGACACTTCGCACCTCCTCCAGCAGACTGTTAGGGCCGTACAGTGTAGCTGCTCCTGTGGTTGCTGGGTCCATTAGGGTCAGGTCGTTCTGTTATGTGGGAGTTCACAGGTAGGACCCAAACGCAAGACCACAGGAGACAGAAGTTACTATGAACAGGTTTTATTTCGAATGTGTGAAGGTGTGGAGCCCGTGGTCCGACACCCGAGTGGCAGATCGACGGTGTGAGGCCCGTGGCTCGACACCGGAGGGCTGGCAGCTTGACGGCGAGAGTAGTCCGTGTCACACAAGGAAGGCAGAGCGGCGGAGTGTAATCCGTACACACAAGGAGGGCAGAGGATGCCACGGGGTTGACGCGGGTGAAAGACGGTACGACCTGACAACCCCAGACTGCAGGGCCAGAGCTTATGTAGTGACAGGAGACTCATTAGTGGGCCCTGAGTCTGGTGTGTCAGGCAGCAGGAGGTGATCGGCTGGAGTGTCCTCAGCTGTGCACACTCAAGGGTGTGGCCATGGGAGGCGTCTGGAGGCAGAGGACAAACAGAGAGCACATGGCACACAATAACAAACAGGGGAATAACAGAACACATGAGGAGAGGAGATCAGGGGAAACAGAGGTAACACCGAACAGGTCAGACAGGGATCCTGGATCCTGACAGTTATAGCCCCTTATCGTCCTGTCCTTTCTGATTTGGGGGGAATTTTTGAGGCCACTGATGTACACTCTCAGATTTTGCAGACTAATCAATGCCAACATTGTTTTGACATTATTGAACTTTGATATATTTGATTGTTAGGAAAATAACCTGCACAACAATTCATTTCCCCTGCATGTCAGTCTGCCACCTACGGTCCCTAAGAACAGCCTCATGACTCTCTCATGTGCACCTTTCAACAGTTTGTATTCTTGCAAAATATATTTTAAAACCTGCAGGTAATGCGTTTTCTCTCCACAGCAAAATCATTTTGCCAAAATGACAGCAAAGTCAAGCTGTAACCTAACTCCTTGAGAACCTGTTCGACCTGGAGCTTTAAAGGGTCCTGCTGACTTCAGCTGATTGCACTGATTGTCTTTCCGCACTCAAAGGCACCACAACAGTCGTTGTTTCATAGTTCATGAACATTGTTCATTGACGTTCTCCACACAGTTTTGCATCCAGTTTGTAGGATTGAAACTCCTGCACCTTCCACTCAAAAGCCCGTTTATTTCTCCAGCCTCAGACTATCAGACGACAAGCTATCGGTTTCCTTTATAAACATAACTGAAGCCTCCAGTATGTGGCTCTCTCCGATGACAAGGGGAACTCCAAATGCTTTGCTGCTATGCTGCATGTTGTGTTTCTGTAATTGCTGATCAGAGGCCATGTGAACCTGGCTTCTCCCTCTCTGTCTTTAAATGACTGTCCTATAAAAAGCCGGCTGACTGTGAGCTGTTGATGTCCAGCAGCAGCTGAAGCGGTGCGAGTTTACGCATAACAAACACCTGCTATCGCCCGACCTTTCACTCCTGCACACACTGTGGCCACTAGACACATTCAAACACCTCGCCCATGAATAATCTCATATCAATATAATCCTCCGTATCACTGCTGTGGTATCACAATCCACAGCGTGTGAGCGTGAAAGCCCGCTGAGGTGCAAACTTTACAATCACATCTTCTCCTGTTGCATGTTGAATCCTAGCACATGATCGCTCACATTCTTAATGCCCTTTTCCAACTGATATGATACTAGAAAATTCATAAATAGACAGACTAACCTGTATTTAGGGGAGATGTTAAATTGTCACATAGAGTTATGTACTTACAGGCTTTTCTGAGGTCAGATGAGGACCGATGGAGACACACAGTGTTCAGGATGAAGCAATAAGACATTGGGAAATGAATAATCATACCAAGACTTTCAATGAAACTATAGAAGCATACATGTTTAGAACAGATTGCTGTTATCAAATGTTATTTCATCCTGCAACTTCTGCAGATTACAGAGTTTGCTGCAAGTGATTTGGTTGTTCTCTAATTCGAGCACTTTTTATCTTTAATGTTTACAATGTTCTTTATCAAGTCACATTTTACAGCTTTGACTTTGAAATGTGTTATTTAGAATGAGATGAATAATATCGAGTAGATTTTATTTAAAATGTCCTTTTCCCAAAGTTTGTTTCGATTTCATGAAGCCACCTTTCACCAGAAAGTCTTTAAGACTTTCTGTGATAGCAACATGAGCTGAGCATGTCTTCAATCTCTTTTTGTTTTTGGATTGATTATTATTATTATTTTGAACACCTTAGGTCTCCATACAAGTTCGCTTCCTTACCTTGCTCTCATCAACATGTTGGCAAGGCGGGAACTAGTGTTGTGAAATAAAAACTGACTTTGGAAAAAGAACATTTAAATATAAAAAATGCTCAAATTGAATAAAATGACTTGAAATAAACATGTGATGATTGTGAGCTTTAATGAGTACTGGATTTTCAGTATCATGGATATATCGTATACAGTATATTGTGTGTATTTATTCATATAACTATAATTATTTCATAATGTCTTAATTGTTTAGTCATTTTGAACATGTGGGCCTCCATAGTGTCTCCATAGAACGTTGATCAACTGGAACTAAACTGTTATAATTAGAAATACAAATTAATCTTGTAAAGAAGTAAAGAGGTACAGCGAATCTGAACAAACAGAGAGAGTATCAGCTGTAAGGTCACAGCAGAGTGGCCTCGATGCTCAGACTGAACCTGACCAGCAGGAAACCACTGCTGAAGTCTCTTGTGTGGCATTAGAGCAAACATGTATCAGTGAAGTGTCTTATTAGGCCACAAATATACAATAAGTATCAATCTAAAGTAATCGTGCTGTCTATTAGAGTGAGAAGAAACATTAGAACGAGTGCGATTGTTATTACACGAGTAGTTTCTCAGCCTTGGATATCAAAAGCAGAAAATAACAACACATGTGCAGAGATTTGTTCACTTGTGCATCATATCTATAGATTTGATGGAGACAAAAGAATGCATGATTAAATGAAAGCAAATTCAGATTTGAATATATTGTAAGAGGTTATCTATGCTTCTAATGGATTTAAAAGAGTTTTTTTACAACGGCAAAATGCACTTTTTAAATTATGATTACGAACAAATCATGAAGTCACCTATACAATCCAGCATCCTGGTTCACTCAGGTCTACTCAAACCTGATACTGTACATACACCAGCTAAACAGTCACAACTACTCACCTGCAGGTAAGCTGCGATTCATCTGCGCTCCACCACGAAGCTCATGGTGGTCCCGTCGAACGAGGGTGGAGCGATGATCCGCGGCCCCTGCTGGGAGGTGATGCTGATGACCGGCTGCTTGATGCTGGAGAAGCCCTGCCTGTTTGCGGCAGCCTGCTGTTGAGGCCAGTAGGCCGCCTGAGGAGACATTCCAGTGGCCATGTAGAAGGGACTCTCCATGTACATGCCCTCAGCCTGCTGTGACAGGGCTTTCCCTCCGCCCTCCGCCTCTGACTGCACCGACTGCACCAGCATCCGGGCTGGGATCACGGACGGGGTCGGCATGAAGCCCGGGTAGATCATGTAGGTGTGTCCATATGCTCCTGGACTGAGGGCCAAAGGTGAGATTGGTATGGGCACCGGGGTCATGGGAGGTTGCGGCATGGGCACGTCCACATACTGGCCTGTTTCAGGGTCAAAGAGGCGCTTGGTGGCCGGCTGCACAGGAGTGTCCACCAGGTAGTAGCTCCCAGTGGTGGGATCCAGAAGCATCTTCCTCTGGGTGGCCTGGAAGGGGTCCAGGGTGGGAGCGGGGGTGATCACCGGAGAGAAGCAGTACACCTGCGGCTGACTGGTGGACATGCCCATTGGCAGAGAGTGGTAGATGGCAGGAGCGATCTCAGGTGAGCGTGTGTCCATCACAATGCTGGAGCGTTTAGGGCACTGGTTGTGGTCTTCAAAGCCCCTGGCGCCGGATCCCAGGTGTCTTGAAGGAGTGATTGGTTGTCTCTGGGTGGTAAATGTGTACACTGGTGTTTTTTCAACAGATGAGGCTTGTTTGTTGCTACTGGAGTGAGACTTTACCGGAATGGTGAGGTAGTTCTCGTTGTCAGCTGAGGCGCTAAAGAGCTCCTGTGTGGGCCGCTCAACCTCCTTTGATTTGGCTCCTTCATTTCCACTTAGCTTCGTCCGGCTGACTTTTAAGGACACCGGCAATTTTGGGGACTTAGGGATGAAGCTTTTGGTGCTGAAAGGTGTTTGAGTGATGGCGTTTGGCTGTGGCTTGAGGCTAGAGCTGAGGCTGAACATGTTCCCCGCGGCGTGCATTGACCTCGCAACCAGCCTGTCCTTACGGCTGCCGGGAGTCTGGAAGACCAAGCATGGGTCTTTGTCCTCTCGCCGCAGCAGGCTGTCAGTGCCAGAGGACGCTGCCAGTGCTGGTGGCGTCTTGTCATTGTTGGGATAGGAGTCTCTTCTGTCTGTCCTGTCCATGGACGCTCTCCCACAGACCTCAAGTCCTTCATGCTCCTCCCTGGCTATCAATGAGAGCACGTGGCTGTCTGTCAGGAGATGGGGCTCATTCTTCCTTTTCCATTCATTTTTTTCAAATTTATACATTTGCTCCATGGTTTTCACTGCAGCCTGGAGTTTTTCCAAAGCTCCCAGGTTCGCAATCTTTGACTCAGGTTTCTTATCTGTGATATCCAATATTTTTTCCAGCTTCATTGAAGCTGCTCTGCTTTCAATTCTCAACCCAATGACTCCATCTGAGGAATCATTAGAGTCACCTATGGGTGCTCTCTCTGCTGCCCTTTGCAGCTGAGCATTCTTAGCGTCCTCTGGAGACAACCGGTTTGTGTCAAACGGCTCCTGTATAGATAACTCGGTGAGATTTCCAGAATGTTTCCCGTTACTATTTGTATTCACAGACTGACATTTGATCACTATCGGGGACACAGAATTAGGATTCCGATAGGACATCTGCTTCATTTGCTCTGAGTGGCTGTCGGATTTATTTTCGTTGTTATCCAAAGAGACAAATTTATAGGAACTTTTAACCATTTTACGCACGTCTCTCACTTGGTAAATGGGCGTCTGCAGCTTCCCTTTGTTATCTCTAATGTCTCTAACCATGAAATGCGGCACTTTATCTGACGACTCACCCTTCAAAGCTGCAGCGAGCGCCTGGCATTTCAAGTCTTCCGTTCTGATGAGGCTGGCTGCGTTGCAGCCTATATTAGGAGCGCGCAGTTTGGAGACGCCAAAACGCTCAGTTGTATTGTCTCTGACGGTCTTTAAGTTCATTTTAATTTCCGGAGATTTGGATGTTGCTGCGCTCCCGGGGTCTGCGATGTATAACGTGGTGTTGTCAGGGCGCAGTTTGATCTCTCCTCCGTCTCCATATGGAGAATAATTCCTGTTCTGCAGCTGTTGTCCGGCTTCTCCGTCACCAGATAGCAGTTGGATACTTGGCACAAACAAATGTGACATTTTAGTCAGTTTGCCGCTTCCCGCTGAGTACTGCTCGCCCTCTCTGTCGTCAGCTGAGGGCGACTTCTCAGGTGTTTTATCGTTTTTATGATCCTTTTGAAACTCCAGCTCCTCGTCCTTCCAGCATCTGAAGGCGCTATTTTGGCTGCGAAGCAGCGTGCTTTTGGACGCTTCCAACTCGCCTTTTTTAGCTGCGATCCCAGCTTCATTGGCCGGTTCCAAGTTAGTTTGAGGTGCAAGAGCAGCTGCGTCTCGTCTCCGAGAGTCGCTCCTGGTATCACACGAGCCGCTGTCCACGAAGTCCCCCAATTCATCCACGCACATTATGGCGTACTCGGAGCTGCTCTCGGAAATCTTGGAGCTCTGTCTGCGCAGCTCCCTGCTCCCCTTCTCCCTGTGGCCGTCGCTCTCCTGGTGCACAAAGCACGGGGAGGGCGTCGGATGCGGCTCCCTTATCTCCCCTCGTTCCATCTTGCGCTCCTGCTCGAACTGCATCTTCTTAGAAATCACATTTTTGATCAGGCTCGAGGCGAATACGGCTTTCTTGTGCGTGTCTTCCATGGCTTTAGAGGGCGACTTGCTGGCCCCTCTCCACTGGCCGCTTGGCAAACTGTTGGTAACCGCATCTGTGGAACGTGATCCTGCAGCGTTTTGTGCAAACTTAGTGAGCCTTTCTCCCCCAGACATTCCTGATTTGACATTGCAACGAAAATTCAGAGTCTCCGTGAGTCTAATCACTCCGGTGTGGCCCTGGCTAAATTCCCCCATCAGCTCGATTTGCTTTGATGACGACGGGCTGTGAGGGTCACCATTCAGAGTGAAGATCCTGCTGGAGGGAGGTTTGATGCTCGCCAGCGCGATGCCCTTATAATCTCTATTGTCTATATTCTTGGCTATTTCAAACGAGGCTGCTGAATTTTGATGGGAAACCACACTTTGGTCCAGTCCACGGGACATGTTCATATTGTCATATTTCAGGTCGACAAACGTGGCCCACCTGTTTATCCCTTTTCCATGCTCTGATGCAGAGGACTCGCTGGAGGTGCTGAAATTGATGGCATCAAAGTAAGGATACGCCAGACTCTTGAATGATTTGGCTGTCAGGTTGCGCACCTCCTTGTCAGCGTCGTCCAGCTCGCTGACAGCGCTGGACGCACCGCTGGAATACCCGGTGACCTCTTTCCCTCTCAATTTGCGGCCAAAGTGCAAGCGTCCGGGCGCGGCTATGAAACACTTCGCCCTGTCACACAGCGTCTCTGCCTTCCCATCAACCCCTGTAAACACATAGCGACTCACGTCCCCGGAGTGCCTGGCATGAGAAAGGATATTCCCCCGTTCTTGGATGCTGCCAGGGTCATTTATAGCTCGAGAAGTGGTTCTGATTGACAGGTGGATCTGTCCCCCACTGTTGCCACTGCGCTGCTGCTGCTGCTGCTGGGGCTTTGACACACTCTCATCTGAGCTGGTGAACTTGGCCCCGTCCTTCGGATCACTTTCAAGCAGAGTGCTGACTGCTGCTGCGCCCTGAGAGCGAGGCTGGCCGGCGTCCCCCCTCTCCCCCGCAGCCCCATCACCGTCAGATGAGGCGTAATCAACAAAAGAGTACACCTGGTTGTCACCCTCGACGTCCCAGCTGGTGGAGGAGCCCACCCCGAGGTCGTAGTCCTCCTCGTGGTCAGAGAGCTCCGAGAGTTGGATCTCGTGCGTGGTAATATAATGGGACTCATCCTCCGTTACGCACGGGACGCAGTCCTCGGAAAGCACCAAACTAACATCATCATCCTCCTCATAATCATCCGACTCACTTCTCCCGCTCAGATAATTATCACTACAGTGTAATCCCTCACCTCGTGGAGGGTTTTTGCTGTCTTCTCTTTTGGACACCTCGGGCTGCGTTGTGGCACGCTCGCCTTCGTCTCCAGATTTAAAGCAAACCTCTGACTTTGAGTAAAGAATGGGGAGGTGTGATGGACCAGAGGAACCCTCCTTGACATTTTTAATACATTTCCCAACTCCACAATTATTAGTTTCAATATTGGTATTAATCGCCACCTCCTGGATTGGTTCCGTTGCGCGCAGAGCTTCGGCGCCACTGCTGTTAATAAGGACAGACATTTGGTTTCTTTCACCAATGCCGCAGTCGTTTTCCGGTTTTGTCCCGCCTGTGTTCACGTCCATTAATCCCAAATCGACGTAATTGCTTTCGTTTTGCTTCTCCGGGGCATCCTCGTCTCCGTGCGCCGGTTTTTGGAGCAGGTCTTGGACCTCCCGGAGAGTCGCCGGCGTCTCCACACAGCGTTGCTCTGTCTTCATAGCTCAACCGGGAGGTTTGACGTTACATTTGGTGTCTGAAAGAAACGGCAGAGACGGAGCCCCCCAGGATTATTTAGACCTGTAGGCAGATGGCGCTGCAACGCTCCATGACAGACAGACACTCTGATGACAGGGGAGCGCTGCAGACATTCCGCTCACTGCGATATGAAGCCGAAAGCCGAGTATCTAAAAAGGACCAGAGACGTTACTGGCCAACTGTCTCTAGGCCACATGGTTCACAAGATGGGGTTCGCGGACCGTTAGGGTCACTGAGAGGACTCCCCTAATGATTTCATTAAATATCATTAATTCTAAATGGTTGCCCCAAACAAAATATCAAATATCGAATAAATCCCAACAAATGAAGTGCACAAATTACTTACTTTACTGAAACATCAATTTGATGATGACAGTTGTATTTCATTTCTGACGGCACATTAAAGGGCCACTGTGTAGCATTTAGGGGGCTCTCTAGCAAATGGAGTATAATATTCATAACATGTTTTTAATAAGAATAGTTGTGTTTCTGTTAGCTTAGAATAAGTCCTTAGAGTTCTCTTCACGGCGGTAACGCCAGCCGCCGTTTGGCTTCTGTTGCTATAAAGTAGTGTTATTACGGTGAGGATGTCTTCTGAGCGAGGCAAACAGCGTTACCATGGTTTGCACTTACTGGCTCAAGTTACCATAGTCTTGGAAAAGGAGTAGTGACAGAGAGATATTCACTTTGTGCAATCTGCAGCCTCACCACTAGATGCCACTAAATCCTACACACTGTCACTTTAACAATTCAAGTGACAGTGAACAGTAACCAGTGGTGGAAAGTAACCAAGTACATTTACTCTACTAATATTGAGGCATTTGTACTTTCCTTCGTTATTTTATTTTCCACTTCAAACTCCAAATGTCAGACTGAAATATTGTTTTTTGATTGAAATTGAAAACAGGTTGAAGTCAAGAGAAAAGAAACACTGACTGCCCGTCTCTGCCGGACCAACAGATCACCGCTCCGTGCAGACAGACGACTCACTGGCTGTTTTTAAAAATACACGGCAAGCTCAAATATAGGCACCAAGGCAACATGTGAAAAGTGCAGCTATGTTAGACAGGAGGGCATGTATGCAGGGTTGTGTCACACCTCTGATGAAGGCTGTCTGGCAGATAAACACTCAAGTGACAACAACTCAGCAACAACACACCCCCATGAGGAGAGAGACACGCTGCACGTTTGAAGCTTTCAGGGGGTCAGTGTGTGCCAGTCTGGGGTCCAGGGACCACCAGGGGCCTCTGGAAGATGCCAGGGGGTCCAAAGCACAAGTAGGTCACATTTCATGAAGGAATAATCACAATCAAGCTCTTTTCAGATTTGGTTCCTAATGTTTTTTAGAGAGCTCTGACTTAACACATATCTGGGAAGCCTCATGGTCCCTTGTCCACTGAAAGTGTTTTTATTCTCAATTTAATAAGAATTTAGAAAATTAAATGAATTAATGAAAATAAAAATGCAGTTGATGTACAGCAAGTCTCTGTGGTCAAGTATAATTCCCCACAACAGTTTTCCCATTTCAGTTAAAGGTCCAGCTGGAAAACAGGTTGGGGGCCTCTGTCGCTCTTAGTGAGGCAACATGTACAACATTTAAAGGGACACTCTGGAAATTAGTATTGTATTTCAATAAAGTTGAGGAGGAAACTGGTCTCCAGGTCAATCTCAGAAAATGCTGGATCCTAAACTTCCCATAACTCTCCTGCATCTTTAATGAGACGCTCCCTGCCTGAAAAACAAACGTCTGTCAAACTTTACTCCACAAGCCGGCACAAGTCATGTCCTTTTGTCAGACAAATCTCCTCCAGAGACATGAAGACATTATATTAACCATAATGCGTGAAATTACTTTGAGATATGGAATTAGCAGTCATACTGAACTTGGACGTTTTCTAAACCCTCAACAAATGGAGCTAAAAGGAGAAGGACAACATTTAAGGCTTGTCTACCACCACAAAGGTGACCTGACCAATGAATGAACTGTAATGTATCGACTTCCTGCTCCTTGTTCCAATCTGCTTGTTCTACACCAAAGAAATATTCAAACCCCAGATGCCATATTTGTCTTCTTTATTGTTTTAAATAAATTCCCTATAACAAAGCTATCAACAAACAAATTGACTCCAAATTTCAACCTAATATTATGTGACTTCTGAAATTCTGGGATGTCCAGTCAAATTTAAAACGTCATTTGAAGGCCACAGTGTGTGAAGCTGAAGAAAATAAAAAACAAAAATGGCTTTAATGTGATTTTCAGGTCCTTTGAGATGTACCGTGAAGCTTATGAACTCCGTTGATACAATGAATGTACTTGTAGACCTTTTCTAGACTTTCGACCACTCAAAGTGCACATCTCATCATTCACCCATTCATACACTGATGACAGGGAATGGAATATGTCACCTGCCCATCAGGACTCTAACTAACCATTCACACCCATTCAATTTGGAGCAATTTAGGGTTACGGGTCTTGCAGCAGCCCATGGACCAGCAGGGGAATGAACCGCCGATCCTCTGATTGAAGGACGGCCCTGCTCAGTGTTATTCAGTCCTCAATATTAGATATTTTATTTCAGAGCTCTTGGTTAAGAATAAAGAAAATATGAAGATGTACTGTTCAAGTGTTTTTCCTACTAATGCCTGAAACGGAACCTCCGAACTACTTAACTACAGGCCGTCCAGAAGAATCTGGCTTTTAAGAGCTCAATAGCTAAGAACAGCTTGTTGATCAGAACCAGTCAGTAGCCAGAATAAAATGTTTGAATTGTATCTGCAAACCACGAACACATTACATCTTGACCTCTCCAAACCAAAAATAAGTTTCATATCAACATTTCTACATGCGTGTCTATCAGCGTTGTAGTGTTTTAACCACTCGTGGTGCTTTTGCCGTTTCGAAAATGCATTCTCAATTCCGTGTCGGACTAGCAGCAAAACTACTTGGTTAGGTTCGGTAAAAGATTATGGATTGGGTTTAAATAAGCTTACCTGTGGTGTCACAGGGACACAAACACTGATCTCCTGGGTGAAGGTCCTGTGTTTGGCCCTACCGAAGTGGACTTAAGGCATGTACTGACAGCTGTGGATCTGTTTGTACTGTTCGCTCGGAGGACGCGTTCCACACATGTGCAGTAGATCACTACGCTGATACAAATATGAAAATTTGTTCCCCTCCAAACTTAACTGGCAGTTTGGTTTTATTTGGTTGTAGTGCCATTTTATGGAGACCATGTCTTATCAGAACGGTGAGACTGAAGCAAAGAAAGCTCAGTAGAACCTCTAGAGTTGGAGATACTTCTCTATGGGTTTCACATTACACAGTCATATGATCCATTGTTAATATAACACTATTGATAAGTGCAGCTTTAACTATAATTTCACCAATTCATGCTACCAGCTACATTGAACATGCTGTACGATAAGAACAATATATGAGAGTAAGAATGGCCTCAGTGTCGGCAGCATGAGACCCGGATATAAGTACTGAACGTACAGTACTGCAGGGCTCAGCCAGCGTCAGGGAGTCCAGCTTAATTGAAATTAATAACTGGGAACGCTGTTGGTTGGCTGGCAGGGACCCTGAACTCACCACCAGGTTATTGGGGGGGGGGGGGGGGGGGGGTCGTGCTGTCTGCTGTTGGCAACACAATCTCCCCGTCAGCCCCTGCCAGCAGTGTAAATACGGCAGACGCTGAGTGGGAAACCAGAGACGACCCTGAGCTTAACTGGGGGAACTCTGCTCTCCTTGTGTGAAAGACTGCAGAACAAGTGTCCCAGTCATATCCAGTAAGAGCTGATAGTAATGCAGCAAAAAACATGCAGGCAGTATGTGATGTATGGATTTAAAGCGGTAGGTACTCTCTCCTCCAACTTGTTCTCAACACATTTGAGTTATGGTGTATGATGGCCTGAGTGTCTCAGTATTTTCTCTGGGGATACTGTGACTGCTAATTATGATCATTTTGACAATTCAAATAAAAACGTTGTGTTTCTGTGTATCTTGAGCCACTCGATAACACGGCACACATTCTGACAGGGTGCAGGTCTCAGTACTGTAGTCAGTGGTTCTTTACATTTAAAACTTTAAATATATGAAAAGTTGATATATTTGTATCAGTCTTTGAGTTCCACATTGTAATGGAATTGGTTATCCGGCTTTCCAAAGTAGCAGCAGTCCAATAAACACTGACGAGTATAAACGGCATTAGTGACGGTTAATGTGATTACCTGAGAGTGTTAAAGTAAAGAGGACATCAATAGAAAGATATTATGAAAAATGAGGGGGAAATGCCAACCCCCCAGCCCAAATGATGTTTTGTTGAATCTGTATAATAGAGAGAAATTGTTTGTTGTGTGTATCTGTGAATGTACAGCATCGTTCCTCTGTTTTCCAAGCACTCATGACAGCTTAAGCATGTTTCAAGTTTTAATAGTTATGGCTAAGCAACTCACACTTAATGACTCGTGATTATATATTGAAGATGTCAACAGTAACAGTAAGACATTTGTTTTCTTTCTCCTTTCCCTTAAAGACAGATTGTCTGGCAGACCTTCCCTTCTTAGTGGAGGCTAACTCCATGGCTCGCTAACACTAACATTTCTGTGAAAAGGGGAAAATATGTGACTGTGCTCACATCGCTGATCACAGAATTTAACCAGCAATTTCAAGATTTCCCTTCCATTGAGAAGGACATGAAGTTTCACTCAAAGCCTTTCTCTGTCCAGCAGCTCTCACTGTCAGAGTTACAAGAGCTTGGAAAAGTCCAGATCTCCCCACATGAGACGCCATGCCAAGAGGATGCTCACTTGATTGGACTCTGTGAGGAGAAACATTTGCTCTGCTGACACTGAGCAGCAGCAGACTGAGGTCCTAGAAGACTGACGCCCACAGTCTCCACTGCAAGAGTTACACCTGACCTGACCCTGCAAGGCCCTGCAGCCCTGTTCCCACGAGGAGGAAGATTTAATCAACCTGCTTCAGAACCAGGTTCACGGCACAAAGTGCTAAAAAGTCCATCACATGGCCCCTGGCATGAAATGTTTGCGCACACCTGCAGTAAATGTCAAAGGGGGCGAGTGAGTGGGCCGGTACACCTACACAGCTGATTGGGTGCTGAAGGTTTGGTGAGGGTCCGGGCTACCGGGGGAACACCTGGAGGATGAGAATGAAAAGTGGAGAACAGAGTGAAACTGAACCTGTGACAATATAAACATCATTTTCAGGAGAGAAGTTGTGTCAAGAAGGAAATAGAGGTTGAGATAGAACCCACCCACTCACAATGTTTATCATTTCATCTGATATTGTGCTTATGTGGGGCTTATGCCGAATGTGATTTGTGATTAATTAAATTTCCAAACAGCAAACCTGGTGCCAGGAATAATGTAGACAACGCCCAGTGAAGGGGTACAAAGGTGGGGCTAACGGGGGCCCCTGGGCCTCCAAGCAGCTTCATCCAGCCCTGCCACACTGAATACAAAATGATCTCAAATACAAAACATTGCACATTAATGTTTAGTAAACATTCAACACTTTGCCTTTCAAAGCTGTGTATATATCCATACAATCCAAATGGTTGAAGATACATGTGATTAAAGCACCTTCTTGTTGTTCAAGCTGATAACAAAATGCTCAAATCTGTGTCATATGTGAGGGAATGAAAGCAGCTGTCCTGTCAATGCAGCCTCAGCCTTATTAAACATAGGAGTTTTGTAAATGAGACTTGTGTTGAGTGTTGAAAAGTTTTTCGGTCACAGGTTGTCGGCCCAAATAGTTTGAGCACCTCGGAAGTTGCTCCAAGCATTGACTGGAGCCGAATTACTGAAAACCCAGCCACACAAACAGGATATATTTAGAGTACTATTTTAGTGAGACGACCTGGTGACTGCAGGTCTTGAGGAGATACAGTTACTTCTGGAGTCCACATTAAAACAGCAGGCGGTCAATCCTGTTGGGCCGTTAGTCAAGAAGGATTAAGAAGGCGACTATACGTGGTTAACGAGGAGAGTGCACCGATAAATACGGCCTTCCTTTCCTATAGCATCCACTTCTGGAGTTGATACATCCCTTGTACTACAGTATATCTCCATTGCAGCAAACATACGTAACATATCAATTAATAGTTAGGTTATAACATACTCTTTCGAGCTCAGAGAAGTCATGAAATACATTGTAAAAGCTGTCTGTGTCACTCTTCTTCAGCAGCGAATAGAGACTCATTCAGACACATTCATGTGTCTTCATGAGTCATGATCCAAGGGCCACTCCAATGATTTTACACATAAAGATCAGTTTACACATCAGCAGGAGTACGACTCAGCCTGTGAGCACGGCTCTGCAGTGGTGGCCGTCAGGGCCAGCAAGGCCTTCTCTGCTGGCCCTGACAGAATCACAAAGTTATATCTATTTTATAATTTAATTATTTTTTCATAAATACACTACTACTATGTATTATAATTTATAATAATATTTTTCCCATTATCTTATGTTCTCATTGCACAGCTCCTGTGTTCCTCAGTTGCTCTGCTTCCAGTGCAGCTTGTTTTAAGTAGAGCTTTTATCCAATCAGATCTCACCTCTGTGTCTCTAGGTAGAACAGAGCCAGAGGCCTGCAGACTCACAAGTGCATCTATGTGCACTTTAAGTGAACGGGGACGATATTGTTGATTGTCATAGTGTTCAACCAATCAGATCTTTAGTTTGACATGTTGGGCGTATTCTTTGACGTGTCAGAGCTGCTAGCTGGCCTACAAGTACGTGAGCGTTAACGGTCAGCTTGATTGTTCAGTAGGCTAGCGTGACTGTTGTGAAACGAGCATAACTTTGTAGTAGTAAGAGTTAAAGTTTAAAGATGTGTAAGACGTTTTTATATAACATTACATTTTTAGCATTTTGCCATGTTTGGCGGTGACAATCCCAACATCTGCTGCCTCTGTCGAGCAGACATGTTCAGCCTCAAACGCATTAAAACGTATTCAAGAAATACAACTGGGAAGCTCCACTGTCTTCACTGGCGTCCATGAATGGAGAAGGACTTCTTACTGGAACTAAAACACACGGATGTACTGAACAACCGTGAGATTAAACTCTTTATGTCAGGATCCAGGATTCCCCTGTCTGTTGTGGTGTGCCATGTGCTCTGTTTGTCCTCTGCCTTCAGACACCTCCCAGGGCCGCACCCTTAATCGTGCACGGCTGAGGACACTCAAGCTGATCACCTCCTGCAGCCTGACACACCAGACTCAGGGCCCCTTAATGAGTAGCCTGCCACTATATAAACTCTGGTCCTGCAGTCTGGGAGTGTCAGGTCGTACCGTCTTCAACCCGCTGAAACCCTGTGGATTACACTCCACGGCTCTGCCCTCCTTGTGTCTGTGGATTGCGCTCCGCCGCTCTGCTCTCCTTGTGGTCTACGGATTACACTCTGTCACTCTACCCGCCTGGGGTTAAACGGACTACAATCGCCGTCAAGCTGCCAGGCCTCCGGTGTCGAGCCAGGGGACTCACACCGTCGATCTGCCACTCGGGTGTCGGACCACGGGCTCCACACCTGCACCCACCTGTCTATAAATAAAACCTGTTTAACATTCACTTCTGTCTCCTGTGGTCTTGCTTTTGGGTCCTATCTGTGAACTCCCGTGACAGAACGACCTGACCATAATGGACCCAGCAACCACAGGAGCAGCTACGCTGGCCGGATATAGCACGCAGCTGGAGGCACACCAGCAGAGGCTCATGGAGATGCGTCAAGCCCTGCAATCCATGGAAGCTGAGGTCTCTGAGGGGGACCCAGCAACCACAGGAGCAGCTGCGCTGTACAGCACTACCAGGCTGCTGGAGGAGACGAGACGTTCCCTGGCGAAGATGAGACGTTTCGCTGCTGAGGTTTCTCGGGTTGGCTGGTGCGGGCAGGAACTAGCCCGGACAGTCAAGTCTCCACCAGTTCCAGCACCCGCACTATTCCCGCCTGTCCTCGCTCCGCCGGTCTGGGAATCCCCCGTGCCGGCTCCGAGTCCCTATGATGGAACACTGGGGAGGTGTCAAGGCTTCCTGGTGCTATGCCAACGGGTGTTTGACCGACAGCCCCTGACTTTCGCCTCAGACAGGTCCAAGGTGTCTTACGTGGTCTGCTTACTGCGGGGAAGGGCTTTGGACTGGGCCATGTACACAGTGAGCAGCGACCAGCCTAATACTGTGGGGTATGTGGACTTTGTGACTGCTCTGATGAGAGTTTTTGACCCTCTGGGGAACTCTGAGTATATGGTCACGCACCTTCTCAGCCGGAGACGGAGCCATGCAAGGGTAGCGGAACACTTGGTGGCCCGGTCGACTCCGGCTCCCCGTAGTCAGACTGCATTGCAGCCAGCTCCTGTTCCTGTCACCTCTTCACCACAGCCAGCTCCGGTTCCTACCGCCTCTGCGGCACAGCTTGCGCCAGTCCCGGCCGCCGCCGTCTCCGTACCGCAGCGACCTCCAGTCCCGGCCGCCACCGTCGCAGTGCAGCAGCGACCCCCAGTTCCCGCCGCTGCCGTCCCGGAGCAGCAGCAACCTCCAGGTCCCGCCGCTGCCGTCTTGGAGCAGCAGCGACCTCCAGTCCCGGCCGCCGCCGTCGCAGTGCAGCAGCGACCTCCAGTCCCGGCCGCCGCCGTCGCAGTGCAGCAGCGACCTCCAGTTCCCGCCGCTGCCGTCCCAGAGCAGCGACCGCCAGTTCCCGCCGCTGCCGTCCCGGAGCAGCAGCGACCTCCAGTTCCCGCCGCTGTCATCCCGGAGCAGCAGCAACCTCCAGTTCCCGCCGCTGTCATCCCAGAGCAGCAGCGACCTCCAGTCCCGGCCGTCGCAGTCGCAGTGCAGCAGCGACCTCCAGTTCCCGCCGCCACCGTCCCGGAGCAGCAGCAACCGCCAGGTCCCGCCGCTGCCGTCCCGGAGCAGCAGCGACCTCCAGTTTCCGCCGCTGCCGTCCCGGAGCAGCAGCAACCTCCCGGTCCCGCCGCTGCCGTCGCAATGCAGCAGCGACCTCCAGCTCCCGCCGCTGCCGTCCCAGATCAGCAGCGACCTCCAGTTCCCGCCGCTGTCATCCCGGAGCAGCAGCGACCTCCAGTTCCCGCCGCTGTCATCCCGGAGCAGCAGCAACCTCCAGGTCCCGCCGCTGCCGTCTCGGAGCAGCAGCGACCTCCAGGTCCTGCCGCTGCCGTCCCGGAGCAGCAGCGACCTCCAGTCCCAGCTGTGGTCTCGGAGCCGCAGCTATCCCCGGACCTCGCGGCCGCGGAGCCAGAGCCGCTCGCTGGTCCTGCCACCGCAGCTCCAGTTCCTGCCGCCGCAGCTCCAGTTCCTGCCGCCGCAGCTCCAGTTCCTGCCGCCGCAGGGCCAGCGCCAGTTCCTGCCGCCGCAGCTCCAGTTCCTGCCGCCGCAGCTCCAGTTCCTGCCGCCACAGGGCCAGCTCCAGTTCCTGCCGCCGCAGCTCCAGTTCCTGCCGCCGCAGCTCCAGTTCCTGCCGCCGCAGGGCCAGCTCCAGTTCCTGCCGCCGCAGCTCCAGTTCCTGCCGCCGCAGCTCCAGTTCCTGCCGCCGCAGGGCCAGCTCCAGTTCCTGCCGCCGCAGCGCCAGTTCCTGCCGCCGCAGCTCCAGTTCCTGCCGCCGCAGTCCCAGTTCCCGCCGCAGCGCCAGCTCCAGTTCCTGCCGCGGCCGCCTCTACGCCAGTTCCTGCCGCCGCAGCGCCAGCTCCAGTTGCTGCCGCCTCTACGCCGCAGCCCGCTCCAGTTCCTGCCGCCGCAGCGCCAGCTCTAGTTCCTGCCGCTGCCACCTCTACGCCGCAGCCCGCTTCAGTTCCTGCCGCCTCAGCGCCGCAGCCCGCTCCAGTTCCTGCCGCCTCAGCGCCGCAGTCCGCTCCAGTTCCTGTCGCCGCCTCCGTGCCGCAGCCTCTCCCACACCCGGCCGCCGTCCCAGAGGCGCAACGACCTCCAGTTGCCGTCTCTGAGCGGCAGCGACCTCCAGTGCCCGCTGCCGTCTCTGAGCAGCAGCGACCTCCAGTGCCCGCTGCCGTCTCTGAGCAGCAGCGGCCTCCAGTGCCCGCTGCCGTCGCGGAGCAGCAGAGACCTCCAGTACCTGCCACTGCGGCACCAGCATCCTATTCTCCAGAGCCCTTCCGCCCGCCCGGCCGCCCGCCGGAGCACCCGGGGCCGGAGCCCTTCCGCCCGCCCGGCCGTCCGCCGGAGCACCCGTGGCCGGAGCCCTTCTGCCCTCCCGGCCGTCCGCCGGAGCACCCGTGTCCGGAGCCCTTCTGCCCTCCCGGCCGTCCGCCGGAGCACCGGGGGCCGACGCTCTTCGGCGGCCCCGTGGCGGGTCAGATCCTGTCACCCCTCCTCCGGACCCCCGCCGCCCACCCTAGTCGGCCTTATAGCTGTGGGGACATCCCTCCTCCGGACCCCCTCCACCCGCCCTGTGTTGGGTCTTGTGTTACGTCTGGAATCCGTGCCTTAAGGGGGGGGTACTGTCAGGATCCAGGATTCCCCTGTCTGTTGTGGTGTGCCATGTGCTCTGTTTGTCCTCTGCCTTCAGACACCTCCCAGGGCCGCACCCTTAATCGTGCACGGCTGAGGACACTCAAGCTGATCACCTCCTGCAGCCTGACACACCAGACTCAGGGCCCCTTAATGAGTAGCCTGCCACTATATAAACTCTGGTCCTGCAGTCTGGGAGTGTCAGGTCGTACCGTCTTCAACCCGCTGAAACCCTGTGGATTACACTCCACGGCTCTGCCCTCCTTGTGTCTGTGGATTGCGCTCCGCCGCTCTGCTCTCCTTGTGGTCTACGGATTACACTCTGTCACTCTACCCGCCTGGGGTTAAACGGACTACAATCGCCGTCAAGCTGCCAGGCCTCCGGTGTCGAGCCACGGGACTCACACCGTCGATCTGCCACTCGGGTGTCGGACCACGGGCTCCACACCTGCACCCACCTGTCTATAAATAAAACCTGTTTAACATTCACTTCTGTCTCCTGTGGTCTTGCTTTTGGGTCCTATCTGTGAACTCCCGTGACACTTTATTAAGAAAGAAAGGAGGATGGACTTTATCTTTCAATAGTGAACAGCAGCTCTGGTAAGTGAACTGCTTTTTAATTACTACTGTGTTCATTTTTTTATTGTGTAGTTTTCATGATATGGTTAATATTGTTCCCTCTGATGTGAATAATATTTGAATGGTCCGTGTCCTCGAGTGTGTGGCGTAATGCGTGTTTTAGCGCTGCAGTTTTGCTGGAATGTGCAGAGGCCTGTTGAAGGTAAATATTGCATTTATGTTGGGCAAAGGCAGAGTCGTGCCATTAAAAAGGACAACTGTTCCTCGCCTTGAACTTACCACTGATGTGTTGGCTGTTAAAGTTGACAAAATGCTGAGGAAGGAACGACCACTTGAGTTGCACTGACAGTCAGACGTGCATGTGACCTTTACGTGAATAACTCGCTATGTACATGTAAAGGACTGTCGTCCATCTGTCATGTTGAATGAGACGTCTTTAAAGTGACGCACTGTAAATTTGGATGAATTTTGATTGGCTGTCAGTTGACCGTCTGCTTGAGTTAGAACAACTTTGAAAATGATAGATTTATAGTTATTGTTAGAGTTGCTGGTGTCGAGGGCCCGTCAGACCTGCCCTCTTGTCTTGATGTTCAGCCACCAATCAAGATGAAAATGACAACCATGTGACCATGACACTTGTCCCACACTGGTTTCTTGCAACTGAGAACAACTTGCCCCAAGACAATAAGTCCGGAATACAAAATTGTCCATCAGTATCCGCAAAGGCAGATAAAACAACACTGTTACCGTATCGTTGAATTGAAAATACATTTCTTTAGTAACAAACACAACGAAATGGACAGCAAACTCCTGTAGTGCAATGGTACAGGTCTGCAATAGAAACAGACGCAGCCATGGTATGCTGTAGCACCGGTGTTTAGAAACAAGGCACCAGTTTCACCAGCGCAAATATCTAAGAGTGGTTGACGTTTGTAGCGTTAACGTCAAGTCACAAATATTTTTTATCAATACCCCACTGCTCTAACCTTAAGAATGGGTTAACCGACTAAGCTACAGGTAGGCTATGTCGCGTTAACATTACAACAAAGTGTACATAGTTTATGTACATTTTAATTTGGTTCATTTAGATGCAATTTACTGGTGTCAACGTCTAGGAAGTCCAACTTAACCTTACTGAGTTAGCTAACGTTAGCTCACGCTGTTACGTTACAGCCTTCATTTCAAAGCTCTCAATAACGTTGTAACATTAACTTAGCGTGAGTTAACAAGCTAAGGAGACAAAGTTACCAAGTGCTGGTGAAAAAACAATACAGTTCAACTCGAGAAATGTTACATTGAATCATTAAGTATTGCAAACGAACACACCTTACGCTCATCCACAGTCCAGACGATGCAGGGGCGGGTTTACACAGAAAGGGCAGTGAGGGGTACTCGGGGATAATATCAAAACAAACAACGTACATTAAGCAGGGGGGAGCAACTTCACCTGAAATGGGGAAGGGGCTGTGGATTTAAGGGTCTTGGTCATCAAAGAAAAATGGTTTGGTCTTGTTACTGACAGAGCCTTCTCCATATCTGCCCCCTCCCTCTGGAACTCTCTCCCCAAAAACATCCGATCGCGGAGGTAGTGCGGGTAGATCGCATGCCATTCAAAAAAAAGAATTTTCCCCATGTCCCCAAACATGAGGACATGCGATACCTTCTTGACTGCATTATTCGGCTCTACTCATTTATGTGAGTCAGCCTTTTCCCACATGAAGAACATTAAGTCCAAACACTGTTCCACCATGACTGATGATCATCTGAAGTCTGCTTGAGGCGGATACCAGCAGCTACTGTCCGGCCTGTGCAACTCTGGCTAATCCCATTCAGTGCAAGTCATCAGAGTAAGGTGATGACCAAAAATGTACCGAATTGTATTGTGCCATAAGGGTTCATGCAGTTATGCAAGGTACGCCAACATATATTGTAAATGTAAAGTATACTCAACTTTCCTTTGGTCACCGAGAGGCGAAGTAGAGGAGATTTAAATTTGCGACGCGTTGGCTGTAACGTAAAAGACTTCCGGAATCCAGTGGATGAGTTTCGAGTGTTTATTTGTGGGCAACAAATAAACGTTGATTGTAGATAGCATACAATCATAACTCAAATAATTTGTCAGTATTAATGTGAATAACGTGTAAAAATAACATGAAATAGCAGTCAACAAAAAATAAGGCTCCCTCTCTCACCCCCTCTCCTTCCAATCCTTCCCCTAGTCCAGTGGTTCTCAAACTGTGGGGCGCGGCCCTCTAGTGGGGCGCGGTGGTATTACAGGTGGGGCGCAGGGGGAAATGCAGAATGTTTTTAATTTTTTTAATTGTTTTAAGTAATTAATAAATACATGGCGAAATGTATGGAAGCCCGTTTCCACCACTGTGAGGAAAAATACAGATCCTGTAAGTCATTATAATGAGATACTATCTCAAAATAATGACTAAGCATCTCATAACAATGACTTAGCATCTCATCATGACTTACTATCTCATAATAATGTTATGTTTATTTTATTTGATATGGACATCACAGTAGCATTAGAATTGTAA
The DNA here is from genome assembly GCF_949748355.1 of Melanostigma gelatinosum. Lineage (NCBI taxonomy): Eukaryota > Metazoa > Chordata > Actinopteri > Perciformes > Zoarcidae > Melanostigma > Melanostigma gelatinosum. The sequence goes on from NC_136656.1 coordinate 15,727,048, forward strand.
CATACATTTATGCACAAAGCCCAGATGCACTGTGTTAAGTGTTTGAAGCGAAATGCTAATTTACAACACCTGTCCACAGGAGGCTTTTTGCCAAATTGTAGTTCTTTTTTGCCCAGATATAACTTTATTTGCATTGTACGAACAAAGTGATTGCACATTTTATTTGTTTTTGTCTGATGGAGCAATCTGGTTTACTTAAAAGTGATTGCAATTTTCTTAATTCTATTATTTGAAAAAGCACAGACGGAGGAGTCACAAAATGTTATTTCAATAAAAGTTCAATATCGACCATTTTGTTACAATTTTGTTGTGGCGGTGGGGCATGAACATTGTTCTTCCTCCAAAGTGGGGTGCGAAGTTTGAGAACCACTGCCCTAGTCTAACTCTACTGACAGCTCATAACCCCATTGTGACTCAATCACCGGAAGTGACAAAAAAAGGGCATAGAAAACGACACAGGCCACACCTGGCTCTTGCAATCGGTGTTATAGTTTACGTGTGCTGTGCGCTGCTGTGTTACTCTTCAGTAAGCCAGTGTGTGTCAAGAGTTTACACTTTCCCTCATTTCACCACACAGCACAGTTTGAAGTTCTGAAAGTGTCTGGCAGTGTTTGAGTACATGAACTGTGAGCGTGGCTCATTGTGCTCCTGCTGCTCCTTCTCTGTCTGTCTGTCCTGAGCCACAGTCAGCTCGTAGTCTTCCTTTAGGGGGCCGGGACTATACCACGTCAGACCTGCACGTGGAAGGTCCACTTCCTACTTGCTGCAGAGTAACAGCCGTAACCATCAGCCTGAGGAAGAACTACAAAAACACAGATATTGCAGCATTTCTGCTGCTCCCAGTTGTGAAGGAAGATCAAGTCAGAGGCTGGTCCCTTAAACTGCTACAAGGAGCTACGATCTGCACCACATGATCCTGGGACTATGAGCAGAAAGCTCTTCATGTACCTGGAACAAAAGGAGACTTCAGAGGGAGAATGTAAGTGAGTCTGGAGAGAGCTTTAAGCAGTGTCTGTGTTCTGGCTGGGGAAGGAATGTTCTGCTTATTCAGGGCGTGTTGAGGAATGCCAGGCCAATCATATACAACACTTCATTTAATACTGTAAAACTGGCTTAGAGTTCAAATGTATCGGATGGATTGGTGCTCATTTTGCAGGCTTCATATCCAAGATGAGCTCATATGAGTTTACAAACCAACACAATGAATGTTTTTTAATCTGCAGTCAGCGATGAAAAACTACATTTTTGTACATTCAATCTTTATTTGCACTGATACCATGTGCAATGAAGGCATATTGTTATACTCCTACAGGGAAGAGTCAGAATTACTAGCAACAGTAGAGATTTAGTCATAAAGATATTACGTTGCAGGCAGGACTTCTCTGCAAACATCGCTTTAGTCTTAGAATGAAGTATTCTTTATTTTGATGACAGCAAAATGTACTTATAGCTGCCGTAATCAATATTTACATATAAACAAGATATGGAATGACAAGGGGAGGCTCTTAGTGATGAAGCCACAGAGAATCATCACCATCTACCGTTCCCCTCAGCTAAGCCAGTTTACTCTCTTTCAGCTCATTGTTTGGCTTCTAAGCGTGGTCAGAACTGTTCTGCTTTGGTTCATTCTCCGTGCTCTCCTTTACCCACGTTTGGGTGATGAAGCTAGAGTAGCTCAGCAGCAGACATAGTCAGAGTCTGGCTGGTGAGTAGTGGCGCAGTTAGCAGCTAAAGAGACAGATGTGTTCTCAGGGGTTGGTGGAGACCAAACCAGAGCTAGAAGGGAGAACATTGGACCTGATTTGTCAGGTGGACAGAAACAGGACTTGAAATGTATGAACGCTAAAGTTTGCCAACATGTTAGCAACAATAACTTTACAAGGTGATAACATGCTTGTTTTGCTGCCCCCAAGTGGCCAACAAAAGTAACAAATGCATCTTTACCCCTTGAATGGAACCTTTTCATTAATGCCACTGAAAAATGAATCCAATGAGCTACTTTCTCCATTATGGGTTCTCTGGGGGTTAAAGTCCTAATGAAGGTGAGCGCTCAAGTGGCTAGAGTTCTCGGAATAAGTTGTATGGGTGACTTAAACAGTGCTTGGTATCCTCAAGATAAGAGCACTTTCATTTCCTTGCAGTGATGGAATAAGTTGCCACATCCTCTATAAGTAAAAGTACCAGTGCAATGATGTAAATACTGTAAAAGTAAAATTTCTGCACACAAAATTATCCGTAAGTTAAAGTACTGAAGTACTATCAGCCAAATGTACTTCATGAGAATATGTTTATTTGCTAAATTTCATGTTTGTGTGGTAAGAAAAGCCTGGAGGCTGTTAGCCTAGCTTAGCATAAAGTCCGGAAGCAGGGAGAAGTGCATTTGTTTAACCCGTATTTAAAAAGAGAAGTAATACCAACACATGTGGTTTTAGAGTGAGTTACATTGTGTAACTATTTCTTTATCGGGTGATGGTGTTACCTTAAGCCTCACTGACTACAGCTTTCAGATCAATGCAATGAAATGGAAAAAGTGTTCCTTAGAAATAGAGCAGTAGAAATGATAAATGAACTTTATCTGTCTTATACTCCAACAGTAAATAGATCCTTCTGACATCTTGACTTGTCACAGCAGGAAAAGAGGTGTAACCAACATTAACGCTGGCTCCGCTCCAGGAAGCCATGATAATAATTGTTGGAATGCTGTTAAGCATTCCAACTATTGTTATCCTGTTTCTTTATTGTTGGAATGCTGTTAAGCCAGGCATTTAATAACCTCTGTTTATGTGTGTCAGACATTATGATTATGTCTCCTCTCCCCCACCCAGCACCACCCTTTCAAAATAAAAGCCCCATGGATTAACTGTATTTAAACAAGCTCAAAATTAGGCTTTTTTGTTAAAAAAATTAATGCTCTTACTAATACTGCGACAACTACTACTGCTGCTGCTAATATAGTATTACTACTACTGCTACTACTACTTCTACTATAACCTTTGCTGTTGCTGCTATTACTACTACTGCTACTACTGCTACCATCAATAGTATTACTACCACTACTGCTATTACTACCACTACTACTATTACTTATACGACAACTGCTACTACTACTGCTATTCATGCTACTAAAAGTAGTAATACTACTACAGCTATTAGTACGACAGCTACGAGTACAACTACTACTGCTACATCTTCTACTGCCATTACTATTACAACTACTACTACTACTGTGATATTAAATACTATGACCAATACTACAGCTATTACTATGACTACTGATACTACGTCTTCTACTGCTTCTAATTACGAATACTTCCACTACTAATAATACTTCTACTACAACTACAACTTATACTACTACTACAAATATCACTACTACTACTAGTACTTATTCTAATGCTACTAATACTTCTACTAATCATACTTCCACAAATATCACCACTGATGAATATTTTTAAGCCACAGAAACCGTTCAACTATTAAAATGTTCAGCTCTTTCACCAGAGGTCTGCTATGACTTTTCATATTTCTAACCTTTAAACTTTTTGAATTATTAAGCTTTTTATTTTCAATAGGATCTCTATGGAGAATATTTTCAAATGGCTTCAGGCACACAGGTGTTCGCGATTGAGCCAATTAGTGATGTTGATAAACACACAGACACAGACACACGCGCACATACACTCCTCTCCCTCTCTGTGTGTCTCTCTCATACAGTCATTCAGGTCTTAGGGATCTTTAGAGGTCTCTCTCTCTCACTCACTCATTCTTTTTTCTCTCTCTCTCTCTCACTCACTCATTCTTTCTTCTCTCTCTCTCATTCTTTCTTCTCTCTCTCTCTCACTCACTCACTCTTTCTTCTCTCTCTCTCTCACTCACTCATTCTTTCTTCTCTCTCTCGCTCTCTCACTCACTCACTCACTCATTCTTTTTTCTCTCTCTCTCTCACTCCCCTCCCTCCCCCACCCAGTCCCACCCTTTCAAAATAAAAGCCTCATGGATTAACTGTATTTAAACGTTTAGCTCAAAATTAGGCTTTTTTGTTGAAATAATGAATGCTCTCACTAATACTGCGACAACTACTACTATTGCTAATATTTCTAGTATTACTACTACTACTACTAATTCAACTTTTGCTGTTGCTACTATTACTGCGACCATAAATAGTATTACTACCACTACTGCTATTACTACCACTACTATTATTACTTATACCACAACTGCTAATACTGCTATTCCTGCTACTACCAGTACTAATACTACTACAGCTATTAGTACGACTGCTACTAGTACTACTACTACTGCTACTTCAAAAACTGACTTTACTATTACTACTTATTATACTACTACTACTGTTCTATAAAATACTACGACCGCTACTACAGCTATTACTACGACTACTGATACTACTACTTCTACTACTTCTTCTAATTACTAATACTTCGACTACAACTTCTACTACTACTGCTACTACAAATATCACTCCTGCTACAACTGGTACTTATTCAAATGCTACTAATACTGATACTGCTAATAATACTTCTCCTACAACTACAACTTCTACAACTACTACAACAAATATCACTACCGCTGGAATTCTTTTAAGCTACAGAAACCGTTTGAAGATCAAAATGTTCAGCTCTTTCAGGAGAAGGGTGATATAACTTCATATTTGTAATCTTTCAACTTTTTGAATTACTAAGCTTTTTGCAATTTTTAAAAAATTGGATATCTATTTTCAGCAATGTTTTTGAGATTCATTTCAGCTTTCAGCATTCCAACGCATTTTCAGCAGGAAATGCTTTTTCTAGTTCCACTATTTCATCCGTCCCCCCCCCCCCCGTTTCGTCGCAACGCTTCTTCTTCTTCATTTTTTAAGCTACAGAAACTGTTCAACTATCAAAATGTTCAGCTCCTTCAGCTCATCTCTGCTATGACTTTTTCTATTTCTAACCTTTAAACTTTTTGAATTATTAAGCTTTTAGCAACTTTATTTTTGAATGGGATCTCTATGGAGAATATTTTCAAATCCTTCAACTTCCTCATACTTTCAGCTACAGACACCATTTCAACTTTCAAATGTTGAGAAAACCCTCAACTATTGCCAACATGATTCAGCTTTTTGATATCTTTTAAACTTTTTGAACTGCAGCAATTTAACTTTTATGATTTTTCAGCCCTTTTCTGACTTTATAATGGGTGTGTATTGCGCAGCTTAGAGTGCATGATGTCACCGCTAGAGTGAAGAGCAGCTTGAGATTCTTGTGAAAAAAACATTTGTGTTTTGCCACTGTGTCCACAATCTTCACTCTTCATGCATAATTTCTGGATGTAGAAGTAGCTAATATTGTCCTTGTCATAGAAAAATTACTTTAGAATCCCACAGATTTCCACATTTGACACAGAAGCCGTTAATTGAGAGGAAAACCAACTTTCTGCTCCATAGAGACCAATGTTAAATTTTGCTTCAAAAACATCTTCCACAGAACACGGTACCCCATTTCTAGATCGCCAGTTAAGCCACATTTTACACTACAGACACAATTTTTCCAGGATCTGTTCTTCAACTCATTCTTCCCCTCAATTATTAATATCGGAGCAATAGGAGCTACGGTTATGGGAGTTTTGATGATTTGTTTGAGAGGCGTTTCCCTGTTTTATCTCCATGAAATGGCTTCAGGCACACAGGTGTTCGCGATTGAGCCAATTAGTGATGTTGATAAACACACAGACTCACAGACACACGTGCACATACACTCCTCTCCCTCTCTCTCTGTCTCTCATACAGTCATTCAGGTCTTAGGGATCTTTAGAGGTCTTTCCCCCCTCCTCCCCCCCCCCCACACACACATACACACACACGCCATTTTAAAATAAAAGCCCCACAGAATGAATCATAACTGAAATGCTTGTGATGAGCCTGTCATTTAATAACCGGTTTGTGTTTATCTAACATTATGATTCTGTCTCCTCTCCCCTTCTCCCCCACACCCCATTTCAAAATAAAAGCCCCAGAGAGTGAATTCTAACTGAACTGCTTGTGATGAAGCCTGTCATTTAATAACCTCTGTTTATGTGTCAAACATGATGATTATGTCTCCTCTCCTCTCCCCCTCCCTCCCCCACCCAGTCCCACCCTTTCAAAATAAAAGCCTCATGGATTAACTGTATTTCAACATTTCGCTCAAAATTAGGCTTTTTTGTTGAAATAATGAATGCTCTACTACTACTGCTAATATTTCTAGTATTACCACTACTACTACAACTTTTGCTGTTGCTACTATTACTACTACTGCTACTGCTATTACTGCTACCATAAATATTATTACTACCACTACTGCTATTACTACCACTACTATTATTACTGATACCACAACTGCTAATACTGCTATTCCTGCTACTACCAGTACTAATAACCAGTACTAATACTACTACAGCTATTAGTACGACTGCTGATACTACTACTTCTAATTACAAATACTTCAATGACAACTTCTACTACTACTACAAATATCACTACTGCTACAACTAGTACTTATTCAAATGCTACTCATACTTATACTGCGAATAATACTTCTACTACTACTACAACAAATATCACTACTGCTGGAATTCTTTTAAGCCACAGAAACCGTTCGAATATCAAAATGTTCAGCTCTTTCAGGAGAGGGGTGATATAACTTCATATTTGTAATCTTTCAACTTTTTGAATTATTCAGCTTTTTGCAATTTTTTTTAAAATTGGATATCTATTTTCAGCAATGTTTTTGAGATTCATTTCAGCTTTCAGCATTCCAATGCATTTTCAGCAGGAAATGCATTTTCTAGTTGGTTACACTTGTACAAGGGAGTATGTCCAGAGTGTGAAAAACTAGCAATGAACAAATGCCGGTTGTTTTTATTTCTCTTCCAGGCTCAGTTTCAGACTCGCCTACATTTTCTCGTATAACCTGTTCCAGTTCTGTGGACACACGTGGATCCTGGCTAATACCATAGCCAGGTTCCTCACATTTGGTCAAGGTACGGTTCATTCAAATAAAAGGGAAAAGGATTCAATACTGTGCAATGTGGATTTTTAGCTTTCTGAGCTCATCACGAAAGACCGACTCTCATGATTGGTTGAAACTCAGGAGAGCAGGAATAGGCTTTTGATTCTCATTAAATGGCATGTGTTTGTATGATGCAATTCGATTTTTGACTTTGCAGATGCCTTAGCAGACACATTTTACTCTGTTGGCTTCATGATGGGTTTGTGCCAGCTGCTCTCTATCCTGGAGCTTTTCCATATTGCAGATGGGATTGAGAAAGCCAGACTCCTCCCTCGCTTCGTCCAAGTGTGTATCAAACTCAGAAATGAATCATGTGGATGTTATAAAATGCTCAAATGTGTATTCAAGAGTTCTTCATCCATTTGAAGCAGTGGGTGGATTGTGTTGTCTGTTAGGTTATGGAGAAGAACTTCCTGCTGATCATGGTCATCATGCTGGAGGAGATCCAGAGTAAACCAGTGGTGTGTGCACAGCTCTTCTTATGGAACGTTCTGGACCTCCTACGGTGAGTGTGTGACTTAAGGCCTGTCTCTTCCATTCACTTCATCCATCCGGTTTGTGATTATGCTGCAAATTTTAGGTCCTCCAGGAATGCAGGAGCTGCACTTTAAGGCCTGTCTCTTCCATTCTCTTCATCCATCCTGTTTGTGATTATGCTGCAAATTTTAGGTCCTCCAGGAATGCAGGAGCTGCACTTCTGCCAGGTTTATTTACTTAAAGAATATTCTTTACACGTTTGTTTTTTCCCCACTGGCAATGGTGACAGTGATGCATGTCTATTAATCGTTCAAATAGTTTGGTCCAAAGCAAGATATCTTGACAATTCAGTAGTTTTCAGTTTTCACTGACAGTAATGCTTTCTGTCAATATTCATGCTCCCCAGTGGATGATCTCATAGCATTTGTATTTCAAACTGCCTGTGCCAAAGCACACTGACTGTAATCCTGTGGGACTATTCGACTTATTCTCCATCTTCTGCCAGAAAGTTTGGCGCGCTTCTCCTCACACAGCGTTGCCAGCACCTGTGTAAAAAATACATCAAAACGTGCGGCCTGGTGGGGAATCGTGTGGAATGACCTTTCTCAGAGATTCGCCCAGCGGTTTTCCCAAAAATCGCAAAAAAGAGCAAAATTTCCACATTGACTTGAATAGGGTTTTGGCGTAAAGACAGCAAAAAATAACTTAACTTTGGGCCCATATTGACGAGCCATAATATAACGTAGGAAAAAGATTCTAAGTTTAAAACGTCGACAAAACGCTGCACTTTATTGAGCCAAAGGGACATTTTGATAGCTAGCACAGCTTTCATCACCTCACAGATTAAGTTTCAGGAACATTTGGGTCCGTTTCAGATTCTATAATGGGTGTGTATTGGGCAGCTCAGAGTGCGTGATGTCATCGCTAGAGTGAAGAGGAGCTTCAGATTCTTGTGAAAAAAATATTTATCTTTTACCACTGACTCCAGAATTTTCACTCTTCATGCATTATTCTTTGGTAAAAAGTTAGCTAATCGTGTGCTGGTCTCTAGAGATATGGAATCCAGCACATTTACACATTTGGCACAGAAGCCTTTGAGAGCAAAACCAACTTTCTAATGTCTTCCACGGAACACGGTACCCCATTTCTAGATCGCCAGTGAAGCCACATTTTTTAAACAGACAGAATTTTCCCAGGATCTGTTCTTCAACTCATCCTTCCTCTCAATTATTAATATCGGAGCAATAGGAGCTACGGTTATGAGAGTTTTGAGGATTTGTTTGAGAGGTGTTTCCCTGTTTTATCTCCATGAAATGGCTGCAAGGACACGTATTTGTGATTGAACTCATTAGTGAAGTTGATAAACACACAGACTCACAGACACACATGACAGAGATATTCAGAGAAAGATCGTTAGACCTCCTGTCTGTCTCTCCCACTCACTAACTCAGTCCATCTAACTGTCTCTCTCTCCCACTCACTCACTCACTCCATATAACTGTCCCTCTCTCCCACTCACTCACTCCATATAACTGTCCCTCTCTCCCACTCACTCACTCCATATAACTGTCCCTCTCTCCCACTCACTCACTCCATATAACTGTCTCTCTCTCCCACTCACTCACTCCATATAACTGTCCGTCTCTCCCACTCAGTCCATCTGTCTCTCTCCCCCACTCACTCTGTCTGTCTGTCTGTCTGTCTGTCTATCTTTCTGTCTCTCTCTTTATGTCTGTCTTCAGGTCTTAGATAGTTTTAGAGGACTTTTCCCCTTTCACCCCCCCCCCCACATTTCAAAATAAAAGCCCCACAGAATGAATTCCAACTGGAATGCTTGTGATCAATCCTGTCATTTAATAACCTGTGTATGTGTGTCAAACATTATGATTCTGTCTCCTCTCCCGCCAATCAGCCCCACCCTTTCAAAATAAAAGCCCCACAGAGTGAATTCTAACTGGAATGCTTGTGGTGAAGCCTGCCATTTAATAACCTCTGTGTTTGTGTGTCAAACATTATGAATATGTCTCCTGTCCCGCTCTCTCACCCACCCAGTCCCACCCTTTCAAAATAAAAGCCCCATAGAGTAACTGCATCTTAACATGAAGCTCAGAATGAGGTTCGTACAGAAATGATGGGAGCGTGAGCTCCCATCATTTCCAAAGGCTTCTCAAGCAAAGATGTACATGTCCAGTACAGAAATGACAGCAGACATTTATGGACTGTCTATCACGAATACAAGATTCAATCCAAGAGTATGAATCTAAAATGCAGAGAAGAGAGAAGCGACATCTCAAATGAATCTCAACAATACCACCGGTAATATTGGCGTATCTATCTATCTATCTATCGATATATATCTATAGATATAGATCTCTATATCTATAGATATAGATCTCTATAGATCTATATATATATATAGATCTATATCTATATATATATATAGATATATATATAGATATATATATATATAGATATATAGATATATATAGATATAGATATATAGATATATAGATCTATATATATATATATATATAGATATATATCTATATATATATATATCTATATATATATATATATAGATATATATATATATATAGATCTATAGATCTATATAGATATATATATAGATCTATATATATATATATAGATCTATAGATCTATATAGATATATATATAGATCTATATATATATATATAGATCTATATATCTATATAGATCTATATATATATATAGATCTATAGATCTATATATATATATAGATCTATATATATATAGATCTATAGATCTATATATATATAGATCTATAGATCTATATCTATATCTATATATAGATATAGATATCTATATATATATAGAGCAACATCTTCGGGCAGTAGAAGCCAGACTCAAAATTTCTTGCGAAATGTTCAAGTTGTGTAATACTGTGCCGTTGTGCCCCGTGTGCTGCCAGGTACCCACATGAGCTGCTGTGTGTAATGGACACACCCTCCATCCCCATGCTGTGGACCCGCTACACACTCTACATCCCCTTATACATCCTGTCAGTGGCCACTGAAGGTGACTACATCTTTTATCCACTTCATATCTACTGTAATGTTGTGAAACTGGCAGTTTTACAAAATCACACCAAATGGGCCGGCGTGCCTCAGACTGCATCTGTAGGGTCATCAGTTATACGGTGATATGCTGTGAACACTGTGAGCTGCTTCGATGTGTCAAAGGCTGCTTTTCGTATAAGGGAAGTGGTGGGAGCCTACAGGAAACGAGTTGGCACAGCAGAGCCGATGATAAAATGTCAGGAAGTGTGTGGGGAAAGAACACGTGTTCACCGCATACAAACAGCTGAGAAGCCGCAGAATATCCCACACAGACTGTGTAGTCAGTGAACTATCACCACTGGCTGACTGTGTGTGCTGATCCCATGTTACTTTAGTAGGACATGTTCTTCATTAAACCTTTTCTATCAATGAATGAACACCCCTGAGTGACATATCTTCTGGATATTTCATATTATATTGCATGCACAACAATAACAGTACAGAATGTACAACTGTACAAATATCCCAAATAGTGAACAATAAATGCATGAATTTGAGATGGGGTTCCCAGTTATTAATTCTTTGTATTATGTATTTCTTTAGATCATTTTTAACAATGTTAGATACTTATTAGGCTTCTTTTTATCATGGGAGATTTAAAAAAATGTTACATCTCAAATAATAACAATCCAAACTTAAAAATAACATTTTTATAGCTTTTGGCGACGCAGAGCTTTAGACCAGTGTTTTTCAACCTTTTACATTAAAAGATCCCACAGCACACCAAAAAAGTTACAAATACAGCATATGCTGACAATTTGATGACAAGTCTCAATGTGTTGATGCTTACGAGGCTTTTCGTCGGGTTGGAATGTTGTCCAGGGCCCAGTTTAGAGTCTGCATTTTTTTCCTTTTTAAACATTTCTCCGTCGCTGTTCGTCTCGTCACCGCAACCTCTCCCGCACATCATTTAAGTCTACTGTCTTAACTTAAGAAGGTCATTACTGCGCTACCTACTGCCACCCACTGGCATGGAAGAGTATTTATTACTTAGTCAGCCACGATGTTGCAGCTCAGATGCTCAACAATGGCAAATTATTTGCAGCAACTAAATAATGTTTTTTGGACCGATTAAGTGTAATTGGACATTTTCCGACGGCACAGCTGACAATCTCAGTGTGCCGTGGCACAGTGGTTGAAAATCCCTGCTTTAGACAACAGACGTACTGTGTGAAGGATGTAGAACTTTAAAGAAATAGTTCAGCATCTTGTATGTGCTCCTCTTCCTCCTCAGGTGTCACTATATACCAGGCCCTGCTTTATGTGGAGCCAACAGCACCGAACGCTTCCTCTTTGAATTCAACAGTGTCAACACAGGTTCACCGCCCCTTCCTCCTGATGGTCTACCTGCCTGTCCTGGCTCTGGGTGAGAGGTTAGCCAGCATTCACACTGCATTGGAGAGGACCGTTTGAGTAACAGCGTTTGAAGGCTTATGTGATGCAAAAACACTGAACATCTTTTGTCATGATGATCACCAGATAAACCATGACCCTGCAGTTCTTTGCACAAAAAAAGAAAAACTGTGTGGGTGCCGCCCCACACTGTGCCAATCCAGCAGAAGATGGATGAGGGGGCTGTTTGTGTCATCTGTGATGTTTCACTCATGAACGAGGTGCTCTACGGGTTCCTAAACCAAGGAAAACATTCACCCTCAGAGTCTCTTTTCCGACACTTTTATCATGAGGTTTTGGGGGAGTTGCTTGTTGGAACTACTTCTTGGTAACAACAGCTGGCTGCAGCTTCTTGCTGTCAGTCAGGATGCTAGGTTTGGTACTATTGTGCCTGTACACAGACTATACTCTGTGCTCAAACCCCAAATCTGGCAACCCATACTACAGGCGGAGGCATCATTAAGAATCCTACTATAGCGAAGGCATGACCCGCCCCACTCCCCTCTGATTGGCTTACCCTGATATTTATACCCAAACTAATCTCACTCCTCATGACCAAACCAAGGCAACCAGCACCAGCCAATCAGAGGCAGAGCGGGGCAGGCTATGACTTCCTCATAGTAGGATAGCAATCTTTTTGCAGCTGTACAACATGACACACGTCTTGTTTTTGTTCTGACTTTCTAACAGTAGTGTTGTCTGTTTAAGGGGCCACTGTGACCGTCTGGCAACTGCTGAAGGAGAGACATCACCACCTGGAGAAATGGAACAAGAAGATGAAACGGAAATGACACCTTAAAGACTGAATGCTTGGAAGTCCTTAAGGATATTCCTCTGAAGTTCATCAGGGACTACTTTTTTAAATTCTGTGAGCTTGATATCATCACAATGTGGGATCATTAAAATCTGTATTTTCCAGAGAACTTGAACTCAAGTGCCAGAAACTCAAACTCAACATCCTAAAATATTTGAACTTTTAATGGGCATATATTGACAGGGCACGTTCCTCTTGACGTTGTGATTGAAGTAGAGCTGCCATGGCAGTGCAGTACAGAGTCCATGTCCCTGAAGTGAGCCTCACACATCCAGAGCCGGCGCTGCATCATGTCCAGCAGTCTGAGGCAGGAGAGATGTTCCAGTCATGTCTGTGTGAAGAGCCTCTGCATGCGTTGCCACGGCTGCTCTGGGCTACCAGCCGGATGCTCTGGTCCACACGGCTTTCTTCTTGAACTCATCAGAGGACTTCAGGGCCAACAGGGCAGCTGAAACAACAACCATCAGATGATGCAGCCTTCTATGGATATTTTCATTGTTTTGTTTTTGTCCATGACCTGCCTACCACACATTTTTAGGATCACTCTACATTGCATATCATGTTAAATACACATAATACACATATATAATATGGTGTAAATAATCCAGCACCTCTTTAAATCATTTTATACTGTATATACAGTATTGTTACAGACTCTCCACTTATTTTGATGGCATTTCCTTCCTCAAAAAACATTTGTGAAGACCATTTTGTTTGTCTATTTTAAACCTGCATGGTCTACATAAGAGTAATAATTGACTGTTTGCAGCTGAAGGTCTCCTGTCAGCAGTTTTACATACTTCTCTTATACAATGATGGTCTGTTGATGATGCTCCGTCAACTGGCGCCCGCAAGACAAATACTTGCCAAAGCTTTCCATCCGATATGCAGCATTTGTTATTTCTATATTGAAGCAACCCCTTCAACATTTCAGATGGAAATAATTCTATTAGAAATAATTTAGCAACCTTAAATGTGTGCGTTGGACCCGTGGGTCATGAATCCATCCGCCAGCTCATTATTAGCGATGCAGGGCTCAGGCCTGCCTCACAAAGCTGTGCTTGCTTCACTGGTTGAGAGCTGAGTTGGTGGTCCTGCGCTATGGGGACATGCTTTCAGGGACACTAGGTGTAGGACCACAGTTGGCCACTGGGCCATTTGGCAGCACGGTATCCACCTCTCTTACTTCGGCCCAGTTTCAAGCCTCACAGATGTAAATCAGTCATGACATCACTGTTAGTCTCTTAGTCCAGGAGAGCGTTAAGACTTCAAACACTGAGTGTTGGAACATCACGTAATGGAATCATGTTCCCTGGACAGAGAGCTTTCTGTGAAGCGTGAGTCTGAAATGTCATACGGTGTCATTGTAAGAGCATTACTGTTTCCGGGGCTCAACACTTTATAACTGAGTGTTTCCGCGTTCTTTACCTTTGGCTGTGCTGACGGTGGTGGCTGACAGAGTCTGTTCAGGACCTTCTGTGATGCTGAAAAGCCAGTCTATGAACTGAGACACAAACACACGCTCAGGTCGTCATCATCCTGCTCTAAAAAAACACGTAGTGATTGTTTTTCAAAGTGCAGAATATTAAACTCACTAACCTTGTGGGTCTGGCTACTCCAGGGCTCTTTGTCCAGCAGCAGAGCCAGGCTGCGGGACATACCCAGCAGGCACTGCGGCAGGGCGCGGTCCGTGAGCGACTCCTCGCCGTACAGACCGTGTTGCAGAGTTTGGGGCTTGGAGTCGGGGTGCCATGGGAACCACTGGGCCCTGACGCCGAGGAGGAGAGGCATGGAGTGGTCGCCCCAGGAAACCACAGCAGCAGCAAAGACCTGGAACAGGAAGTCTGTGGCCTGCAGGAGAGGAAGGGACCTCTGCGTTCAGATCATTTCAATGCAGCAAAGAGTTACAAATAGAGAAGAGATGTAAAACTGCTTGGGAGCTAATGACACCAACAGTACAGATCATCAAGCAACATAGTTCAGTGTGTCCACTGCTGGCAGAATCAAGTTGTATTGTGGGTAATGTAGGTGCCATGTTTTGACAAGGACAAAGAATGTGTGGACGATTCTAACAACTGCAGATATGTTGCACAACATATTCCTTTCTTCATATTTTAATCGCAATTCTCTTCTATACAGCTTTCATTTGAATTCAGATACATTGTGCACATTTGTTTATTTTATAGTGTTGTTTGTATTGTTATTCAAATTTTCTTCTGATCGATATTTAGGTTTGTTGATTTTTGTACTTGATTTTATTTTCAAAATCATTTTCTCTTATAATGTGTATGTTATGAACCAATACACCTAAACTAATTCCTACTGTTTGATTGAAGCCACCAATAGCCACTAATATATAAATATTCACTATTTCTATGGAGGATGCTGAGATCCAATATGCCCCGTTCAGCTCGTCCCTGAGATCCCTGACCAATGCACAGCACAGTGTGACTGTGTGAAGATGGACCTACAGGAGGGTACTTTAGATATGAATCTGGTATATATTTCTATAGAACTGGCCATCGTTCACAAAGGTAATCACGTTTACAACCCGTCTGCTTGTGTTTCTTACACCGTCGGACTTCATTGTAACAATGTCACTGTGTTCACACTTATCAGAAAACATCCGAAGTGATGACAACTACAAAAATACAACCCAAGTTAAAATAAACCAGAATAATCCTTTAAAATAAAAAGATGGTCATTTGTAACAGATCATTTGATGGATTTTGAACTGTTAAATACGACCAACAAAGTGTAAAACCCGTCTGCACATTGAATTATTTTAGTGACAACGAGAGTGGAGCTGCATTCCAAACCGTGTCAGCATGACTCCCACCTACATGCTGAAACATCATCTGTGGCATGTGGTAACAACACACTGACAGCTCTAGAAATACCTCACTGCAGTTTTACAGCATGGCTCACAAAAACATACCAGTTTGGCGTCTCCACATGTGACGGAGGTTGCACCGTAGGCGACATTTCGGATGTGTCCCATTAGCTCCAGCAGCCACTCCATTCGTTTGGAAACGCCTATGACGAAGAATAAAGATTATTGGACATTAAGATACTGTAAAACTACGATACACGTGTTGCATGCAGAGAAAGAGAAATAAAAAGAAACCTTGAGAAGAGGCATACTATGTGTTGCCTTGCTTATAAATCAATCATTATTTATGGTTTGAGACATTCTTGACTTTGGTGCCATCTAGTGGACGTATCAGGAACCGCCATCGTTTCTTTTACCTTTGACAGCTTAGTATTCTTTTTCACTGTGAATGCAGCGAGAGCAGCTCCTGACCTGTATTGGGGCTGGTGGCCAGGCGACACTGGTAAAAGGTCTGCAGGAGGAGCCAGCCGACTCTGCGGCGTGGCCAACCACGAAGCACACCGGCAATGACGTCATTGAGACCCAGGAGGGGAACTCGGCCTTGGGAGGTCAAGTAAGCCAGGACAAAGCAGGTCTTCTCCATCTGAGTCTGAACAGGACAGCGTTTTCACTTCCATTTACAAATATACACATTGTCCAGCGCTATTTGTCCCCTGTAGCTTTTTTAACTACTATGTGTATAGATTCAAAAAAATTCACTTGGCCGCTCTCCAATTGTAGTATCAAATACATTGTGGCTCGCAGAATGTGTTAGCATGCTGCTAGCCACTAGCCTGCACCAGTTTTCATCTGGATTGTCTTGTTGTTTTTACGAACATAAATGTATCCCATCAGAATTATCCCAACAGCTTTAAGTTAGTTGAGGCTAGCTATCCGAACTCCACCTCAACCTACAGATGCTAGTTTTACACGTCTGTCTGTGTACAGATCAAAGAGACCATGTTGCTCAGTGAGCTTCTGAGGCGTTGCTAGGCAGATATTTTAACAGAGCAAGGCTAGTTGCTTCCCTCTGCTTCCTTTATGTCTTTATGCTAAGCTAGGCTACCCACATACTGACTCCATTGTGGGTAATGTAGGTGCCACACCTACAGAATCTTCTCTGAAGAAATATATGAATATTTTCCAAAACAGGTCAAAGCTAAATTGGACTGTAAGGATTATACTTAGGAATATCAGAAATGTGTGGTAGACACTCTGGAGTTAAGACATAAGCCAGACGCTACACCATTTAGCGTGTTAGCACATGACACAAGTGCTTTGCTTTTTTTCAATATACCATTTAGTTATCGGCTCTTTGTCACATCATACTGTACCTCTGTGACCCGTGTGATCCGGTCAATCTCTGCATCAGACATCTCAGACAGACATTTGACGATTCCCACGTACAAATCCACTTCATTATCCTAAAACAAATGAATTCATCATCAGCAAAAGAAACAGTGGATATTCTGAATGGTCTGTTGAAATCACAGCCGATTAAACTATGTAGTCTCAAGTTTGGATGTAAACAGTCAACCTATATTGTCAAATGAAGATTAAAAGCTGAAAGCAGGTGAACTGTCAGCTGACGAGTGAAAGCAGCTGTAAAGACAGTGTTAGTTGGATGAGGAGTCACTGGGCAAAAATCCCACAGAACCAAGTTTCATCATATTGTGATTCAAGTGGGCTGAGAGAAAAGTAGACTCTGCACCTCCTCTTGGTCCCGTCTTCCTATTGGCTGTTCTATAAATGCACACGGGTGTGCATGTGCCTTCAGGTAGATACTTCGATATTGTAGCTCTGCTGTTGTTGTTTTTGCCTTTTCCAGAAAACTGCCGACCTCAGCTCTAATGTCTAAACTGAAAGCAGTTCAAATGTCTGTTGACAAATAATATCTGAACTCAGTTGAAAAGAAAAAAGTTAAAGTTGGTTGAAAAGTGGGTTAATGTGTAGCAGGCAGTTAAAGCGTGAGCACGGTTAACAGCTGAAGTGAACTATTGACAGTGAAGCAGCTGAAATGTACTTGATGAGCATTTGAATTGTCACGTAAAGTGTAAGAGACTAAAGTGATTGTCATGTCAGGTGTTGAAATATCAGTTGAACTGTTAATCATGAAAGCAGATGAAGCGTCAGCTGCTGTATCAACATGAACAGAAGTTGAAAAGTTAGTTGAAGAATAGAAATTAACCTTCTGAACGTTTCATTTCTGCTTGGTACCTGGATCTGGTTGGGCAGCAGGGTGAAGATCTTCTCAGTGGTGGAGCAGAGGATGGTCCAGCAGTTGTTGGGGGGGTTCTGGAGAGCCATGGCCTGAGCGAGGCCCTGCAGCAGGGACCGGCACAGGGCCAGACGCTGGGGTCGGAGGTCCTCCTGGAACTGCTGCAGGCCCAGACTCTCCATGTGGACCTGGAGCTTGTCCTCAGCAACATGCTTCATCCACAAGCCCAGGCTCTCAAACAGGTAAGCCCGAGTCTGGTACTGGAGCAGAAATATGAACTGTATTACAAGCAGGGCTCGGTACTGAACCTCGATACGTTTGGAACCACTATCTGTAGCACTAATGTCAAGTACACAAAGCCACAGTCAACATCTGGTCAGAATTGAAAACTTGTTTACTTATACATTTCCTTAGATAAACATCAGTCAATTTTAAACAGCATTTCATGAAGCGAAGTTCTTATATGTCTGCTGGTGTTTAAACAACATGTAACTATATGTGCAGGAAGCTTTACAGAATCATGAAGTATGAAGTTAAAATTTACTATATGTAAAAAAGAAGATTAACTCAAGTTGGGATACATTTATTTTTGTAAAATTGTTTTACATTTGCTCGTGGATTGAACATCATAAATGACTAACTAATTGTCATAAACATTTGTAAATAAAGACTTTGTAGATTATGAATATTGAGACAAATGTCTCTCCATAAAGCGCTCAGGAAACCTTTGCAGGTGTTTTGAGTTCATTAGCTGATTAGAGTGACACCATGAGTGTACAATATTGAACTTACTCACAATTTTCAAATTTAGATTCAGAGATACTGAATTTGGGGGTTTTATTAGCTGTAAGCCATAATCATCAAAACTAAAAGAAATAAACGCTTGAAATATATCACCCTCTGTGTAATGAATCTATATAATATATGAGTTTCACTTTTTGAATTGAATTACTGAAATAAATGAACTTTTCGATATCATAATTCATTGAGATGCACCTGTATATCTAGATCTATTGATTTATTTATTAACACTCTTTGGATCTAGATAAAGTACAAGAAGCCCACATCTGTCACTTAAGATGCAACAGTTTGCCACAAGGCGACAACTTTGCAACTTGACGTGTACATTATTTTTATTTATATATACACTGTTGGGGTCTGACCATATGGCTTCAACATGTGCTGTGGACAAAGAATCAGGCCTTCTCTTTTTCAAGCAAAGGTTTCATCCTGATTTATAGTTTGATGAGCGCAAACCTCCTCTGAAGGAATTTCACACTAGGGTATGAATTCCCCCCCCCCCCCAAAAACTATGGTTCCTGAAGTCACCTGAATGCACAGCTGCAATCTCATTGGCCGAGGGCCAAGAGACCCCAGGACCCCTGTGGTTCAACCACTGTTCTACAAAACCGCCTGCAGTACACACCTCAATGCTTTTTCCCTTCGACCTCCGTCGAAGAGGGAGCACACAACGCTCTCTTCGCTCGGACCCCCGTCCAGGCCACAGAAGATCCAGCTTTCCCCGCCAGCGCGACGCTGGCCACGAGGAAGCAACGGCCTTCTCCCCTCCTCAAACCCTGACAGGTCACGAGCCATTTCGCTGGACGAAACAGACAGTGCTCCACTTTGAGTAAGGCTTCCTTACCCCACTGAGATGGATCCCTCCAACGAGACCCGTCGCCGCTCCTTTTTCTTTTTGTGCACACATACCGGCACAGAGGAGCCCGACGAAGCCTCGCTCCTCTCGTGACCGATGATTCCCGGTAAGACGCGCAGACACACCGTCTCATCCGAAGTTAACTGTCCTCCCTGCAGCGAGTACAGATCGGACCTGCGTTTGCTCCAGAGCCACGCCAACGGACCGAAGCCGCACCAGCAAAAGCCGTGCGAGACACAGCGCCCGCTGCACGGCCGCGCTGCAAGCAGCCCCCTGCCCCCCTTCCTGACGAGGAAAACGGAACAACTTCCCCACGAACACTTCAACGTTGCAACGAAGCATCGACAAGTAAGGTTCATTGCATCTGGGCATAGCTTAGCTTAAATTAACTTAAGTTTAATTCAGGCCATTCATTTATATGTTATTATTCCCGTGTTTTTGTGTGTTTAAGTTACTGTCGCGTGATATCGAGGGATTGCGCAATCCCTCGCGGATCAGAAGATCCGCTCTAGGGTACATTCCCGTATTCTGTTTGTGTTAAGACACTGTCGCATTATACAGAGGTATTTACGCAATCATTACGGACCACAGAAGCTCCGCTGTATTTGTGTATTCACTGCTATGACTGTTTATTTGGGATTATTTTCATTCAGTGTCTCCCACTCCGTGTGGGAGTTCTCTCTTCATTAACTCGACTCTGTGAGTGAGCTGAGGTGCGTGGCTTATCACGGCATAAATTACCGGCAGTTCAAAGACGACAGCGGTATACTTATGCATGATAGAACCAGCAAACTCAGGCTCCCTACAACATCGCACGCCGAAGTGTGATTCACGCAGAGTTTAATCTCCTTTTCTTCACACAGCTCCTATCTCTGCCCCTGGGGGAAACCCCGTTCAATCGATGGCCTCACACACACACACTTGCTGCCTAGAACACACGTGATTACATACAGCAGTCTCACCGCCACTTGGTCCGAGTCACTCGACTCCGCCATCTGGTGGTAGTTTAGCTGTAGTATCTTAAGGCCCCTCCCCTTTTGTCCGAGTCACTCGACGCCGCCATCTTTGTAGTCTTTAGCGGTAGCTGTAAGACTCTCCTTCCTTTTCACCCACAGACCCACAGACCCACACACACATACACACACACACACACACACAGACATACACCCTCATCCATTTTATTCATTCTTTAGTTTAGGCATATAAAATTGTATGATAACGTTTGTTGGTTGCAATAGTAATTGATCTGATCATTTATTATTTTGATTTAATAAACTCTGTTATACTTTAAGGAGCAGTCGTCTGTGATTACTTGTGCATATGTATTTGATAAGACTGTATGTAGTAGCCTGTGCTCGAACTTAAAACCTTCACTGTCACTGAATGTATAGTCATACGCAGACTATTGACATTATGAGTGACTACTAATTATGATACTTAGTTTTATCGTTTGGTTATTGGTCCCTGTTCGCAGGGTGGTGCCCCGTTGTTATTAATAATCATTAATAATTGTTACTTACATTAATAATTCTATTGATGTCAAGAATTCAGTTTCTTAAATGCTGATAACCCAAACACGCTCCTTTACATTCCCAACAACACACACACTCAAATTGATCAAGTGTCTAAATTCTGTAGATGATGACACAAATCCCCCCAGACCTGGGGGCACGCACACGCACACACACACACACACACACACACACACACACACACACACACACACACACACACACACAGCATCCTATCTTCTGGTGGAATGGAAATGTCATAGATTTCCCTCGCTGTGCTCTCTGGAGGACAACTGTGTGATGGAGCTAATGTTTTATGACCTCAAACATTTCTTATTTTATATCTTGTATCTTTCTGTACTGACACGTTTGTTACCTTTAATCTGACTCCCGTGTACTACTCTACATCCTGCAGCAGGAAACCTCGTCTGTGCTGGGCTGATGCCAACATTGGCTAATTGACACTCTCTGAAAGTTCGATGCTGTGGACACATTTCGCTCAATACTCAAGAGGAACTTACACTGAGACTGTGCACAAGGGGTGGCAACAGCCAGGAGCCCAGAAAGAGAGAGGCACTCTGAGAGGACTGGACCTGACATGCTGCCAGCAGCACACACTGATGCTGAACATCCTCTCCTGTCGAGGACAAAGAAGATGCTGAGCTTGGACTCTGCTAGCCCTGAGGCACAAAGAGACACATGTGTGAGAGCTCTCACCGAAGCTGAGCCTCATCAGAGGAGACAGGACAGCACTCCAGTTGACGGGCGGGTACTGGAAGCTGGTTCCAACCGATGCCAGTGGGGTCAGAGCAGATTTAACCAGAGCTGGATGAGCAAACTCTGGACCTGGGTCCAAAGGAAGAGAGTGACAAGTCAAATTCAAGCATATGCAGGCAATTTATGTCCTATATTTTCAAATCTTATGTTCAAATGTGTGGCATGTTGTTGAAAACAACATTGTTTAACGCGTCAACTAACCTTTTCTTCCAGCCTCTGTGATGAAGTCAATAATGGATCTGATGACGCTTCTCTCCGAGAGGTAACTGAAATCCTGAGGCACTGAGAACATGAGAGGAGGACACGGAGAGAGATGAAGACAAAGACACCACATCGCTCCTCATTGTGAAGACGGACAATAACTGCAGTAGGCTCCATCCCAGTCAATGGGGACAACGTGGAGGACCAGAGTGGGACCGTTCCGTTCCTACCGGCTGTGTGGCTGTGGCTGGTGGACACGTGGGACAAATGCAAATGACCAACCAAACAAGCACTGTTGGACCGCAAACCAATGGCTCCTGAGAAGGTTACGATCTGCAGAAGAGAGCAAGACCAGCCAATGTGTCTCTTACATTGTACAGTATCTGCAGCGCAAGCAGGAATATTTCATAGAAATAATACAGAAAATAATAAACAGAAACATCATTTTGAAGTACTGCAACAGTGACCATGCTTTACTCTAGGTTTTGGAAAAAGCAAGTGTAAAAGCAAAACCTTCACATCAAGAATAAAACGTGTCATGTGACATACCTGTGTGATGGCTCGAATAACCTCATTCAGCCTGCTCTGCTGCTGGGAGGAAAGCTCCAACGCACTTGTTTGCTATAACACAGAAACATTCACGGACTCATGAGAGCAAACATGAATTATTACAAATAGAAATACTTCACTCCCAATATTTAAAAAGTGGAACAATGTATTGGCCCCTTGGGCCTGATTTCCAGACAATAAAGCACTTAAAGCGAGAACGTATTTTAGAAACATTTTGGTTACATTTGTTGAAATCCTCCTCACATATCAACAGCAATCAATAAATCAGATTCTCTGACAAAAAAAAAAGAAAAATAATTCTTCGTCATTTTGGTTGTTTACTTTCATTATTATAATTTTGGGGGAGTGGCTTTGGAGGGATGGGCTGTCAGAGATGCCGACTTGGCAACTTCCCAACTAGAGTTCGTGAATTTTGGAGCTAGCTGGTGCTGAGATTGGAAAAGATGGTTCAGGCATATACCACATAACTAAATTTAACATCCTCAGATCAATTCCACCATCATCCACCAGGAGACTACTTTGTCAGGAGGAGAGCGTAACTCAGCTCCGGGATACGGACCTCCAGTTAGCGGCTAGCTGTCCCAGCACACAAGTGGATTTCTTACCTGAATGAGGGAACTCTCAGATCCGACTAAAGCAACGAGGCCGTTGATGGCAGACAGTCGCTGCATAGTGGGACAACCCTGAAAAACCAAGACAAGTCACTCAACACACAAGTTACACTGTTCATGACAATTAAGCTTCAACTTCATTATATTACTCGACTGGTATTATTACTGTGTGCAGTTTATAGTTTGCAAGTAAAATGTAAACTTCGGCTTTTGCTCTCCACACAGACTTTACCTGCATTCAACCAAAGCCTATTGGAACGTGATTGGTCAATACTACTTGGACTACAAACGGAAAGCAGAAGGCTTCCGATGCCTACATTCTGTTCTATTGCTACAGATTCTACATGTGAATGCAGAATCTGTCTATAGAGATTAATGGTGTATAAGTATAGTATCTATTGCAGTTGTAAATAGGAGAGTTAATGTAAATGTAGGACCTCGGCCAATAAGATCTTGATCCAAGCAGCCAGCAGACGAGGATGGATGTCCTCTGCTTTACCATGGCCGGACATTGACAGGCCGTGGACCACCAACCCTAGAGCCAGGGAGAAGCCAGGAGTCTGAACAGAAACATCACAACAGCATAGAAACCGGGGTTAGACTACAGCGGATGCCTCACAATGGTGCTTAGTACTAAATACTGAATCCTATTTTTTCTATAGCAAAAGCGAGCACATTTAACAGAGGCTTGAGTACCTGGTATTGGTTTAATGGTATAGGAGTCTACTCTGCCTCCCACCTTTGAATTGCTTCTTATCAGTTTGTACTTTGACTTGGCTTAGTAGTGAGCAGTGTAGCCAGGATGAACAACTCATTTTAACACAGACAATTCTTAATTCTCTGAATTTCATCTCTACTCTTTGCAGATGATGTGGTTCTGTTGGCTCCATCAGATCTCCAGCACACACTGGATGAGAGTCAGTACCTCCAAGTCAGAGGCCAGGCTTCCCTGCCAGAAAACACTGGATTGGGCGTCGGCTCGTTTGCTAGAGGATCACATATCTCATCTGGCCTGGGACCACCTCAGGATCCCCCAGAGAAGCAGAAAATGGTTGTTGGTTAGAGGGACGTCTAAATGACCTTGCTTATCCTGCTACTACCAAGAATCGGTCCGGATAAGTGACAACAAATGGATGGAAGCAAACAGAAAGGGCCATTTATTCATTTAAATCAGTGTGGCTCAACATGGTCTGTTTTTGATGATGTTGTCAGGACATTGTGTGAACATCAGAATCACCATGCATGGAGCAGCTGCTAACGCCCACAAAACAACCTCCTGCTGACCTGCTGGCTCTCCTCAGTCAGGCTGCGCAGAGTGTTCATGACCTCCTCCGCCTTGTCAGCATCTATAAGTCCTCCGCTGAAGGCCGAGACGCTCACACACGCCACAGAGTACGCCAAAACCTGCACAGTCGGACGTAGTCAAAGTTACAAAAGAACTATTACTATCCACTTTCTAATAAAGGATTTCTATGGATACCCTTTACCCTCATAAAACAGCTAAATTGACCCAAAAGTGAGAAAGATACTGCCATTAACTGAGACAAAGGTTTCCTATCAGTGTGCAAGTCACTGAGACCTCTAAAGCTCGATGGGAGTAGAACTGGTTTGTACCTCCTGCAGCATGCGTCCCTGCCCACTGCTGTCCTGCAGGTTGGACAGTAGTTTGTCCAGTGTCAGGGTGACATGGACATGTTGGTCTTTCTGTCCACTGCTGCAGAGAGCTGCGAGCACCAGACCCAGACCTAACACACAGCCAGTACTGAGGGAGCACAGGAGGAAACTGGGTCAGAAGACCAGTCAAAGGGCTTTCTTTACTTGACTTTGTGGGAAATGATTATGACAATGTTGACTAATGCTCACAAAGCAGCAGTTGGAAAGCATTCAATGGTAGAAACCATACCGCATATTGTTATCCTCTACTGGTTGGTTAGTACTGGTAAGCACTCAGCACTCACTTGTATTCCAGGTTGGGGTTAAAGGAGCAACTTTCCAGAGCATCCAGAGAGCTGAGGAGGAGATCAGTGTCCTTCTGCACAGAGACATCACTGGATAACAGGGAGAGACTATCAGGTGAAGAAGAGATGACGGGTTAGAGCGTGTGCTGGAGTCATTACTGCAGATTCAGACTCTACCTAAGGCGTTGGTGGTGCAGACTGGAAAGCACCATGCCGAGTGCCAGGCCCGAGTGGAACTGGACAGCCTGGGAGTCGTCGGCGGTGGGGGAGCCCGGCAGGCCGGCCTGCAGCGCTGACAGGACCTGTCCCAGATCGTCCCTCTGCCACACCACCAGCACCGGGACCAGCAGTGACAGCGCCAGGCTGGCACAGGAGCGAGCTATGGCACTCGCTGTGTTCTCACCCGAGTAGGACCGCTGTGAGGGAAGGAGGAGGAGTTAGAGTGGATTGACAGCTTGAAGAGGCTGCAGACTGACACAGCAGCAGATCCCATTCATCCATCATTACTAGTCAGTGAGGAGAAGGTACAGTACGCCTTTTAGAAATGAGGAAAGAACCAAGGACACCTACAGGAAGTTAAAGCTCATTACATGTCATTTTATCAGGAGCCACTTCATTAATAACACAAGCTCAATTACTGCAACTTAAAAGACAGCTTCAAATGATTTCTGTCTTAAATCAATACTCCTATTCACATCAGTACACAGAAGTATCTATGATTGGGTTTCCAGGTGTTATGTGAAAAGAGTAGAGTAAAGCCTGTAGTCTCCAGATGGAGCTGTGTGAAGTCTGATAAATGTCCTCAAGTGATGTTACTTGAGTCAGTGTCAGCCAAAACCACTTCATAACTGTGACTGGCCTTTTGTTTTTTACATTCGTTTCATCGCACACATACAAATATGATTTAATGGGTTTTTATCTCAAGCGTCAAGACAATATCAAGAGTAAGATAGAATCAGAACAGACATGGGAACCTCCCTTTCTACAATATGGGACCTTTATCTGCCGAGATATTTGTAGTAGCTTTTAGGACGAACAAAGAACCCAAAGGAGACTTACATGGAGGAACCATGGGAAGACTTGTCCTCTGGCCTTGTAGCTGCTGCTGCTGATGCTGAGCAGGGTGTTGACGACCATGGCCAGCCAGCTGGCTGTGGGCACAAACTCTGGTCCAGCCTACAGCAAAACGTCAGTGAGCAATATATATTTCCTACACTTGGAATCCCATCATGCACTTGATCACATCGTTGTTTGGGGGACAGACCTGTTCTGAGGACCAACACTAGGTAATAGAAGTTGAATGGTTGACAATGCAAACCTTTGCAGGAGACTCTGGGATGTTTAAATCATTGCTGTACCTGACTGGGAGACAGTTCAGGGTCTAGTATGGTTGTTATTTAACAGCGAGTTTAAATAGATTTGCTGTCTTGTTGCTTTTGGTCTTCAGATGATTATGACCAGACGTATCCTTTGATTCTTTAATAACACACATGACATGATAACACCTGTTTAAGATCACTATAATATCACAGCATCTCTTTGATTATTGACAGATGTATATTATGATCTTGACTATGAATAGACCGGAAGGAAATACTGCATGTAATTATTTATTACATTTTTAAAAAACAGATCAATCTACTGCTGTTGGGACAAAACCCACAGCCCATGAACAATACGTACAGTAATAATACACTTTAATAACATGAATACTACTGTTAATCATAACAATAATTGTGTATAATAATTAACACTAGCTTTATCACATTTTTGGATCTAATTAAAATAAGATTACTTCAAAATCAACACATGATTTACATATAAAAGAAGATAAATGTAGATTAAGAAATAAATTAACTCATTAACCATCCCTTTCGTGAAGCCAACCAAAGGTGAAGTTATGAAGTTTTACATATTGAATGGTGTCACACAGTAATATCTTTCATAACATAGATATTGAGATTGTTACCCTGAGGCTGCCGTCTCCATCAGCAGGCAGGTTGCTCTCGTATTTAGCCAGGACAGCAGCCAGGCCGCTCAGAGCCAGGATGGAGTTTCCCTGAACGACAGGACTGTCCCTGAAGAGCACAGAGAACACACTACTGTTAGCATTGACACTTTACATTTATGATCCAACTCTGTATTTCAAGTCGTAAACTCCACCCTTTTAGTTTCCTGTGGAAGTAAAACGTTGTGAAGCAGGACTCACTTTGTAGCAGCCTTCATGACGTCTGCCAGCTGATCTCTGGCCCTGAGAGGGACGAGAAGACAAAGACGGAGGGACGAGGAAGAAAGGATGAAAGAAAGAGATGAGCAACGCAGTATGAACGGAGGACAAATGCAATGAATAACAGCATGTCTTCAAAGACACACTGACACACACTCCCTCCGTCCATCAGCTCTTTACTTTGTGTGCGTCTGGTTCAAGGTAACCGACTGTACCGGTACTTTGAATGCCGTTTATTGATACTTGTATCAGGGTGTGAGACTGTGATGATCAACTCTAAACAAAAAAAGGTAGATTAATGAACCTTTAACAATGCTAAAGTTTTTTTTAAATTAAATTTTCCATTCATAATTTACAGTATATTTCTATATCGATATTTGTATCGTAGTAACACAGACGCACTTTTCTGAACAGTTTATTCAATGGTTATCATTTTATATTGAATGCATAACAATAACAGCACAGAACAAATTAAATTGAACCATTTACCCAAATAGTGAACGCATTAACTGCAGGAAGTACAACCATTTGGATGAATTATGAGCAGAATGTTTCCTGTGAATATTGTATCATAGATGACTTTTCCTGTTATTTTCATAATTTTTAATACAATTCTCTCTGTATCATGAATTTGTATATATTTGTTAACAATCACACATATCTAATCTATCGAAGGCTTCTTCTTCTTCTCCCTGATGCTGTGAAGCTTTGGTGGCCGTTAGTGAACGTAGAGCATTAACTGTTACCTGTCACTTGGCTCCGCCTCCCTTTCTACTTGTCTTGGTTGATTTAGTTTTAAGTTGGTGTACATGCATATTTTATTGATGCATATGTTTAAACTATGTATGTATTTGTTATATACCGACGTCTTCAACATAAGTACTTTGGGAATAAGCACAGTGCAAAATTGCTACAGTGTAGCTAAATGTAGCTGCTAGCAAAACAAAGAGCAGCTTGACATGTAAACAAACAAACCTATAAGATGTTATGAACAGTATGCGTTAAGCACATTTTCAGTTTCAATCAAAAAAGATGAATTTGTAGAAATAGGTGTTGTACATTCCCATGTCATTTTTAGATTTGGTGCTCAATAGAAACAAATCGGAATAAAGAAAAAGCTAAAAGTTGAAATGTCGCTCTAACTGCAGTGAGTCAAATATAATATGAAACGGCAACACACAGTAGAAAGATGTTTTGGTTTAATAACGTTTGCTAATGTCAAGAGTGAATTATCATCCAAAACAATAGAAATGTGTTTTGAACCTCTATGACTCATGGTGAGGCGGTCTGTTTGTGTCCAAGTCATGAGTCACCATGACAATGCTGCTACCAGTCTTAAAATAATTATATATATTATATAGGTACATTGAAAGTTATTTAGCAACCTTTTTCACATGTAAAGACACATTCTTGCCGTGAGCTACACTGTCCTGAAATTGAGTTTCGAGAAAAGTATCACGAGCTAATACGATGATGAAGGCCTGACTACATGCTGCCGCTGAGCCCCCTTTAGTAAGGAAACCGTGTTGGTGTGTGTGTGTGTGTGTGTGTGAACATACAGGAGCAGTGGTTGACAGGTGTGTGTGTGTGTGTGTGTGTGAACATACAGGAGCAGTGGTTGACAGGTGTGTGTGTGTGAACATACAGGAGCAGTGGTTGACAGGTGTGTGTGTGTGTGTGAACACACAGGAGCAGTGGTTGACAGGTGTGTGTGTGTGTATGTGTGTGTGTGAACACACAGGAGCAGTGGTTGACAGGTGTGTGTGTGTGTATGTGTGTGTGTGAACACACAGGAGCAGTGGTTGACAGGTGTGTGCGTGTGTATGTGTGTGTGTGAACACACAGGAGCAGTGGTTGACAGGTGTGTGTGTGTGAGTGTGTGAACACACAGGAGCAGTGGTTGACAGGTGTGTGTGTGTGTGTGTGTGTACACACAGGAGCAGTGGATGACAGGTGTGTGTGTGTGTGTACACACAGGAGCAGTGGATGACAGGTGTGTGTGTGTGTGTACACACAGGAGCAGTGGTTGACAGGTGTGTGTGTGTGAGTGTGTGAACACACAGGAGCAGTGGTTGACAGGTGTGTGTGTGTGTGTGTGTGTACACACAGGAGCAGTGGATGACAGGTGTGTGTGTGTGTGTACACACAGGAGCAGTGGTTGACAGGTGTGTGAGACTCACCACAGCCAGGCACAGTGCTGTTTGTACTGCAGCTCTTCCGGCTCCTCTTTGCCTTGTTTCTGCTGCATCTCCAAATCAGCACGTCGACCCTGAAGACAGGACAACACACAACCACATGTCAGTTCACCAGGTAAACACCGACATGACTCTGTCAAAACCAAAGAAAGACTCACACTTGTAAATATACAATGATAACAAAAGAACAAATATTCAGAAGTATCAGTATATGGACAGATGGACAGCACTGCCTTGGTCCCTACTAGGACACATGAAGAGCATCCAGATGAATGTACTGTTCAGGTTGCTCGTCCCACTTGAGATACCAAAATCCAAATTGAATAAATTGGACCGACTGCTCTCCAGATTCATTTGGTGAGGGAAACGTCCAAGAAGACGTAAACCTTTGTAACTTTCCAAGATGGCAGGAGGTCGACGACTTCCACATCTGAGATCGTACTTTAAACCTCTAACTGTGTGGGGAAGAGATCTCATGGTTGAACTTACGCCTATGCCAGCAACTTCCACCTGAGCTGCATGAAGAAGATATGTTCACCGTATGCTTATGGAGAGAGATACGATACTCACTCAGGCTCTCCACATCAATCTCTCCTCTGACAAACAGGCACAATGAAAGATTTCACACCTTTTCAATTAGACATAAGATTCAAAAGATGGTCAGATATGAACATGATTATGTGCACTAACTGTGTGAAAGGCACAATCTCAACAATTAAGAAATGACATTCTCCTTCCTGAAAGTGACTC
Source organism: Melanostigma gelatinosum (assembly GCF_949748355.1). Lineage (NCBI taxonomy): Eukaryota > Metazoa > Chordata > Actinopteri > Perciformes > Zoarcidae > Melanostigma > Melanostigma gelatinosum. The sequence continues at coordinate 15,757,422 of NC_136656.1, forward strand.
TTTTAGGTTTTCACAATACAGACATTTTCATCAAAACACTGGGAAAAAATTGTAAATCCCACAGGATGAGAGAAATGCTTGATACATTTATAATTGAGGAATGATGAGGGAAATGTTATCTCTAGCTTACATGAGCATCAGTTATTTATAAACCCAAAGAATTCAGTACAGATTAAAAGAGAGACGGGAGGCTGAGAGGCAATATGCTCTGAAGCACACTTGGTCACTAAGACGTGGGAAGAATTATTGATAATATGGAACGCCACCGATAATTATAACAATAAGATGGGCCCAACACACACAGACACATGTTGGAGAAACCTTGAAGGAAATCATCTCAACATATTCTGGTCATGTTCTCAAAACGACCACTCTGGGAAGAGGTCCATCGAGCTCTTCGAGAGGTTTTCCACACAGACACCCTCCAGACCAACGCATCAGAGCCTCATCAGAGCTCAAAGCTGAGGGCTGAGTGGGAAGAGCTGCAAATGATGATCCTACCAAGCACACCAATGATGTGTGTTACTAACTGGGTAAAGCCCGAGACACCAAAGTGCAATTCGTGGACAAAAAATAAAAAATGAAAATAAATGTGTGTATTGGGAGCCAAAGACTTCCATACCCATGTGTACTTCAATTCAGTCCACAGTGTCATGAATCTCCTTGCTCTACATAACATGCATGGAGAAGGTGTCCTCTCCCCTCACACGCAGCACTGATCATTTCTTCAATAAACATCATCGATCAATCGATCTATCGATCCAGCAGCACAAACCTGCAGCACAGCGTGGAACGCTCGGCTCATGAACCCTCTCCAGGCCTGAGGCAGGAGGAGAGCACGGTGCCACTCAGACGGCTGGATGTTCACCTGCACATCACAAACAATCACAGGCAAGAGTTTGTTTGGGTCAGTTTGAAATAGCTGGAAGCAAAGAGGAGCATGAGCGGTAGAGAGGAACTGCTGTACACGTACTTCATGAATGAGGGCTGCCAAGGTCTGCTGGTAGCTGCGGCTGCGGCTGACGAGGAAACGATCGATCTGTCTGCCTTCACGGTCCGTCTGCGCAGGCAGATCGTAACAGAGCAGCAGTCCGGCTACAACACACACACACACACGCACACACACACAACCAACTATAGAAGCTTTGTGATTGCACACTGGAAGTGAAAGAACCCGGAAAATGAAAACCATAAAGGGTCAGTGTGTAGTATTTTGGGGTATGGATTAGCAGACATGGAACATAATATCCATGACTATATTTTCAGTAGTGTGTCATCACCTGAGACTCAGCATCATTGTATATTAGTTTAGGATGAGTCCCTACATGGGGAGCAGGTTCTCTTCACAGCGTCATACAGCGCCATCTTACTACAGTAGCCCAGAATGGACAAACCAAACACTGGCTTCAGAGAGAGCAGCTGGTGTTTTTATGTTTTTATGTTACCTGGAGGCCGCTGTAGTTTGCTTGCTAACTGTCAGTTTGCCAGCCCGGTAGTTTAGTCTCTGATCAGACAACCTGTTCACACAGCATAGTGACGTAGTCCTGTCCAAATACTGGACACCAAACATGTCTGCTTACACTGGAATGGCTCGACACGTTTCCAGAAGCAAACCAATGCAAACATGTAAAGAAGTAACAGCCGAAAGCCACAGAAACTATTTCTGCACAGCAGCTGAGGGTGGATCTCAGATGGTAAGACTCACAACCTCTCCTAACCGTCACCACTCCAGGTCAATGCCAACCTTAGACATCTCGTCAGACTTTTTCAAACAGTGGGGTACCATAGACACGAGCCTGAGGGTGGTCACAATAACATGAACACCTGTACCATATCATACAATCCAACACTAAACAACTAGAACTACCGCCTCGCAGTAGAGTTGCAGTTCACGTCCATGTTTGTCCAAAACGCCATCAGAACATGTTTAGTGAGATCACAGTGACCTTTGACCTCCAAGTTCTAAGTTCATCCTTGAGTCCAGGTGGATGGGTTTGCTCACCTGCCAGTCCAGGCTTCAGCCCGGGCTGCTTGTTTTTCTCATAGGTTTTCAGCATGAATGACGGAATCCCGGCCATGGTTTTGCCCTGGTCTGAACGCAGATTCCCCCCCCTCAGGGCAGAGAAGTACACCCCCCGTGGCATCTGGCTCATCTCCTGCTTCACCAGTGAGGTCAGGAAGAGCTCGAAGGCTGAGGAGAAAAGATCTAAATGAGTCTGTGAGGAGGAGAACTGTACGGTAAGACTGAACAATGATGAACAATAGCAGAGCTTCATCTTCCTCACTGGCTTTCCACCACAAACACTGACCATTGTGTTCATCTGGCCCAGTTGGAAGCACTTTTATGAAGCCAGATGTTTGACCACAACGTGATGTACCTGGCAGAACAGACACGGGGGTGAGAGCCATCAGCTTCACATAAGATGAACCTGGGATGGAGAGATCCTTCTCTTCCTCCTCCTCCTCCTCCTCCTCCTTCACTTGTTCATCCTCCTCATCCTCAGGGGCCTTTGTAGCTGGTCTGGCCTACAGCGCAGCAGAACCAACAGAACCATGTTAACAGAAGATCAAACAGATGGGAAACGTATTACCACCTTCAGGGGAAGAGCTACGGGAAGAAAAGTGATCAGTAGTCTATAGCTGGTCAGATCATAATCCATAAACAGAGCAATATCTACGTTACAGTTCTATGAACAGTTCATATAAGTAGAACCAAGGGTTCGTTTTACAGTGTATTTCTATTCTATTTGAGGTGCATTCCCAGTTTATTCTGAGGAATATTCTGAGGAATATTTATTCAGTGTGTGCTATATTTATCCAGAAAGCTGAGTCCTGCTGCTCACAGAGACATGCCAGCAGTGCCTACATGTACCAGAATGCATTGCACACAAGCTCCTGACACCTGGAGGGTCCCCGCCGTTTGGCCATATCTTCATGCACAACCTCGGCCTCACCGCTGTACTTCTTCAGCCGGATACTCCCATAACTCCCATAACAACACGATGAAATGTATCCTCCTCCGCAACATCCTCTGCTCTCACATTTTGGGATTTTCGCTCTTTGCAATGAAGTGAACCAAGAAGTTCTATTTTCACAGTCTACCCAGAGGTGAATCCAAGCTGAAACAATCTGTGGTTCTTCGTCACCTCCAACTGCATCATTGTCACGTCACATGACGGCACTGGAAGCAGGAAGTACAACCCATTTTGCAGCTCAGCTTTCCTGGTCAATATAGCAGCATTGAGGAACTCATTGCTTCTATCGACTACAGTCACCATCAATACTGATTGGACGTCCACACAATAGATAGCAGGTTTTCCCTTTCAGTTTCCCACATCATACCACACATCATCATTTGCATTACACACTTGGAAAGAAAATCCGCAAACAGAAAGTTGTGTGTGGAGAAACTACTCAATGTGTAATGTAATGCAATGTAATACTTGAGACTGTTGACTCTTACTGCCTCAGGAAGAAGATTTATTGTGTGGACCACTTCAGGAAAACCTGCCAAAGCCCTGTAACCACAGCTGGCCACCTCTGGATCCTGTTACAGCAAACACACACACACACACAGCGTTTTTAACTCAGTACATACACAGATGACTCAATGTTTGAAATACAAGCAGACTGGAGGAGATTTTACACAGATGAGTAGGTTTGACTGAGGTTTGAGCAGACATTCCAGGGCTCTGTAAAGCTGAATAATGATCAGTCTCTGGGGAACGTAACTACATTTCACATTAAGACAGCTTTGCTTTCATTCTAATGTTGTAAGTTCCATGTGAGAAACCATTTGCTGCACCAGGAAAATGTATCAAATTGATCAAGTGTCTAAATTCTGTAGATGATGACACAAATCCCCCCAGACCTGGGGGCACACACACGCACACGCACGCACACACACACACACACACACACACACACACACACACACACACACACACACACACACACACACACACACACACACACACACACACACACACACACACACACCTTGCTCACAGCATAATTCCAGAGAAAGCTGACCACCTCCTCCTTCAGTTTCTGGGAAAACAGAGCATTTGTAAAGCAAACAGTAACTTTATAATTTTCAGAAATCCAGCTTCACCTAGTTTAAGTTACACTCACTGGTTATGTTATAGCGCTCAACAGTGACAGCAAACATGTTTCAGCCCTACTCGTTATCGATACAGAACAACAATCTGGGAAATATGCTCATTTCTTTCTGAGAGTGAGAACTCAATTATCAGTGTCGTGTCTGTGTGATGTATACACAGCTGAAGTCAGTACAAGGTTAGCCTAGATTAGCATAACGACTCTGCCCAAAGCACAAAGTAACACATTTGTGGGAGTTATGTGCAGGAGCTGCATCACACCTGATGAACAACGGCGCATCCATCAGCCCCGCACTTTAGTTCAGGGTCTCTATGTTAAGTGGGGCTCGTCCGTCGGTGAGCACAGGTTTTGGTCTCTGTTCATGTACAACGGTACCAAACCTGATGACCTCACTCTGACCACAAGACTTCAGGAAGCTGCATTCACGAACACATAGTCTCAGGAAACCTGCAATGATTGCATTGTTGTTGGAGTACATATGAAACGAACACCTTTAGAAGTGTATTTTTGAACTTTGGACAGAGCCAGGCTAACTGTTTCCCCCTGCTGCCAGTCTTTATGCTAAACTAGGCTAACCACATCCTATAAACTTGTAGAATAGACACATAAACTTGCTGCAATCAATTAAAAAGTTGGCACATGAAGCCAGCTGGCTCTGTTTATATGTATACAAATATTTTCTATGTTATGATTATATATTTAAAGGCATGTGGTGTACATTCTTCATCTCTTTTTTTGATGCCACCATTAGAAATGTTCTACAAATGCTAACTGTATTTTGGGAATACCCCCCTTTGGAAGGAGCAAACAGACTGATGGGAAGACTAGAAACACTTAAACTAAGCTCTAAGTGCATCGAACAGTTCAAACACTTTCATCCAGTACATGTGATACCTCGTATTCATCAGACTTAACAGTGAGCTGGGGAACCAGAGACAGAAGTTCTGCTATGGCTTTGACCATCAGTGGACGCGAGTCACAGCTCAGCTCGGGTCCCAGACTTCTCCATGTTGAGACGATGTCCACCACCTGCAACACAAGCCTGACTCAAGTCAGTGCCTAGGTTTACCGCACAGGCAGCAAACGTTGGCTACGTGTGTGTGTGTGTGTGTGTGTGTGTGTGGGGTTGACCTCTGCCCGGCACAGCTCCTGTAGTCCTTGCAGGGCGAGAGCAGCAGGGGTTGCCATGTCTGGTCTGGTGCACTGCTTCAGAGTAAGCGTGATGACAGCCAACATGTCACTTCCATGCTGGTAAGGCCTGATACACAATCATACAACATGATGTAAATGAATAGGTGTAATTTAAATAAAAGCGTACAACGTTACTCAATTCTTCGCCCCTCCCCTTTGCATTAAGTCAATCAGACCCTAATGTCATCCCTCAAAGAAAGCACCACATCCCTGACCTCTCTCTGCAGATGTCCCTGAGGCAGGCGGCTCTGGCCAGGATCTGCTCCCACTGGGCGTCCCTCCCCACCACCACCCTGCTGTCCTGCTGGCTCAGCAGACGCTGCACGTCCGGGTAGATTCGATCCTACAGGGAGGAACAAAGCGGGTTGTGAGGAGGAGGCGGACAACAACGCGGCACAGGAAACACGATGACCGTTGGTTATCACGGACCTGTTTCTTCCAAAGAGCGGTCATGAGGCGCACTGCCACTGCTCTCAGCTTGGGGGCGCTGGCCAGCATGTGGAGAGTCTGCAGCACCATGGGGACACAGAGCTGGAACATTAAAGCACATGGCGTGTGTTATTGGTTAAGATCAGCTGAAATGAGCTTTCTGCACATACACATTCAGAATATGAATCACGCTTCAACAAGAACAATCCTTAAAGATGAGGATTTGAAATGAAGTGTGATGTGCAGTGGTTTGTATTTCATGTCAGAACATAACATTGCGTAGGTGCTCAGTACCTTGTGAGTCCCAAGGTTTGGCAGGCAGTTCAGCACAGCGTGAGCCAGGACCGGATTCTTCTCCTTCCCCAGTTTGAACAACAGAACAGGAATAAGGGAGGGCACCTGCAGACACACAGTCTTCTATTCACCACAGGTCAGAGTAGGACATGAGTCCTAACTGGCCCAAAGTACTCAGATTGACACATGTTTGGTCCTACATCTACACTCTTGGAAATAAGGGTTCTTCATGAAGGCCTGACATTCTACACAAACCCTTTTGAATCAAAGAGTTCTTCAATAGTTGTTGAGAACATGGGTTTAAAGATCCTCCCAGCCAACACAGCCCCAGAAACTGTGATTGTGAACCATGATTGTTGTGGGTGGTGTGCAGCACATCAGGCCCGGCCCTTTAAGAGTCTGAACCCTGGGTGGGTTCTAGATGAATACCTTGGAATGAATAAAAAAAACCTGGGTGAGTTCTTGTTAGCACCTGAAGAAGGTGAAAAGGTTCAGAATCGAACCTCCAGAGAGGGTTCTGGGTGAAACCATCAGACCATATAAGCATTCTAAAGGATCTCTCATCGGGGTTTCTGGGTAAAATGTTGGGATCTAGGTAGAACATTTTATAAAGTTTCCAGGTGGAAACAAGTTTTTTTGTTGTTTAAAAAATTGTTTAGCTGGGAATGTATTTTAAGGATTTTGGAACGACTTGTACTGCTGCTCAAGAAAGACTATTTGTTTACATCCTAGAATAATAAAGCAATGTTGATTCTTTTCTTTATTAATTTTTCTTCTTCTCACAATAAAATCAAACAGAACCGATACGCAGTATAGATAAGAGCACTGGTATCGATCCCGTCCCGACTGACTCGAAGATGAACAGACTAAGAGGAGACTGAGAGGGGAGTGGTTCCGAATGATTGATGACAATAAGCTTATTAAAAGCAGAATCATACTGGATATGTGTGGGCTGCAGAGAGGAGCATGGTCTTCATGGTCATGGACGTCTGAGTCCAGCTCATTTCCATTCAATGGACACAAGTCAGACAGAGAATGAAGGACAGTGCAGAGTTAACGCTCTATCGCTCCCTTTAGTGCTGAGGTCAAAAATAGGAACTAGTCACGGTCCTTGGACGCATGTCGTCAACAGCTCTGCAGTGTAACAGCCTTTCATTAACACAAAGCACTTACTGCTGCCCTGCACCTTGGCCGTTGCATAGCAACCACTTTACCTGCTTGGGAGGAGGGGGGGGGGGCAGAAGAAGGATATGGAGTTTTTCCTTCAAGCTGAATCCCTGAAAGAGCTGGTGTTGACCCCAAACTACAAACTTCAATCAATCAATCAGGATACATAATCCTGGATCGATGGTTATTGGTTCCTTTGGTTACTGCTCTCATCTCTTGTAACAAAGACAGACTGAGCAGGCAGACGTGGGTGATGTGATACTGTGAGGAGGGAAGTCCAATGCATTCTAATATGCCAATAACGTTCCACCAGCGCATTCAAACGGCCGGCGCAAGTGTCACTCTGGGAGCAATTAGAGCAGCAGGGGAATACTGGGAGGCCTCTAACGAGCCCCGGTAACGAGGAGCCTATAACACCGTGTGATATTTCACATCACCTTCTGGAGATAGTGACTCCATTTACAGTCCCTGAGGGTCAGTGGGGGGGAGTCTGTCACTTTAAACCTCTCTCTTCATGCGACCAGCAGCAAAAACACCTTTTCCGTACAGTTACGCTATTGCTTTACATTTCTACAAGCGATTATGAAAATCAAGTTGCAAAAAACAAAGCCCGGTTTCACACCTGAATTGCTGATCAAAGTATGTGGGTGATAATTCTAAAAGGGCTCTTTAATTACATCAAATGCAGAGAGAACCAGAGCTATACTTAAAACGGGCCTTGATTTCTAATTTCACCTGTTCTCCAGTCAATGCAAACTCAACCTTTCCTCCATGTTTACCTGTTGTCTTGATAAATGCAGCATAATGACATTAACACAGCTCTAACTCCATCAGTACAACAACATGCTGATGTCACACTCACCTCTTTGAACAGGAATGTTCCATTTAGCTGTGTTTAGATACTTGATAACAAGACTTCCTACACAGATATTTTCACAATAAAAGTCTTTAGTGTCTCAATGGGTATATTCCATTCCTTTAATAGTAACCTTTCAATGTCATGTTTCATTAACTGTCGCGGGGAAACACCCCAGGCACTGGTCAATCTTCAGATTTTGTCTATTTGGGTCTGTAGATTTTTCCTAAAATCACCAAAAGTTAGCATTAGTTAATGTCTCATTTGCATATTTAAACATAACATTGTAACACAACTTGTAATACAAAAAATAATTATCTTAATGGGGACGATCTATGGTGCTATCTATTAGTTAAGACATTTGCCCTTTTCAAATATTTTAACTGACAGATTTATACAATATATTATTACTAAAAACATTTTTATTTTCTAATTTATGCAGAGATAAAAAGAGATATTCAAAATTCCCTCTGTAAAACTCTAATATGTTTCAAAATGAAACAAGAATTTAGAACCTGGCTTTATCCAATGTATGCAAATGAGCCCATATTTAATAAGATCATACCTCATTTGCATACATACATTTTCAGTACCTGTTGGTTCATATTTTTAGTGAGTCAGAGGGCAATGAGTTAGTGATGTGGTAATGTACATACGAAGTCCAACAAACACCCAACTGTAACCTCATGTAGTGCTGTAACTTATTATCATTATTGTGTGAAAATTCTCATGAAATGCAGTGACAATAAAAAAAAAGTGTAAGAAAACTGGCTTCACAAGTTGAGGCCACTATGTACTGAAGAAAGGCAGAGGCAGCTGCATTTTGCCTTGAGGTGAAATGTCAATATTTTAGTTTTGAGGAACCACCAGGCTGAACTGAGGCTTGTGGGTCAACTACCTGGCAGGGGTCGGCAGCAGCGACGGCCTGGCTTGCTTTCAGAGCCAGCTGGCAGACGTCTTCCCGACTCGAGATGATGAGGTGGGTCACGATGAGGGCCAGGGAGCAGAGCCGGCTATGGCTGGACGACAGGGCCGAGCTGACCGACAACAGCCACTCAGCTGCTGCCGCCGAATTGTCTGCCACTTTACGCAGCGTCGACAGAGCCAGGCTGAGCTCGCTGTACCAGGAAGTGAGAGGAAGAGCCAATGGTGGCCCAGACTGAGTAGAAGGAGGGAGATGAAGAAAAGTTTTTCTGTTACACGCTCAAATCTATGATGAAACACATAAAGAGCTTATAGTACCACACTGCCCTACTAGAGAGCTGCGCTCCATTAATCCTGGGTTACTTGTGGTTCATAGAGTCTTAAAAAGTAGGATGGGAGCCAGAGACTTCAGTTATCAAGCTCCTCTTCTGTGGAACCAGCTTCCCGTTTCAGTCCGGGGGCAGACACACTCACCACATTTAAGAGTAGGCTTAAGACTTTCCTCTTTGAGAGTGCTTATAGTTAGGACTGACTCGGGCTTATAGTCGGGGCTGACTCGGGTTCATAGTCGGGGCTGACTCGGGTTCATAGTCGGGGCTGGCTCGGGTTCATAGTCGGGGCTGGCTCGGGTTCATAGTCTGGGCTGGCTCATGTTTATAGTCGGGGCTGGCTCGGGTTTATAGTCGGGGCTGACTCGGGTTCATAGTCGGGGCTGGCTCGGGTTCATAGTCGGGGCTGGCTCGGGTTCATAGTCGGGGCTGGCTCGGGTTCATAGTCGGGGCTGGCTCGGGTTCATAGGCGGGGCTGGCTCGGGTTCATAGTCGGGGCTGGCTCGGGTTCATAGTCCGGGCTGGCTCATGTTTATAGTCGGGGCTGGCTCGGGTTTATAGTCGGGGCTGGCTCGGGTTTATAGTCGGGGCTGGCTCGGGTTTATAGTCGGGGCTGGCTCGGGTTTATAGTCGGGGCTGGCTCGGGTTTATAGTCGGGGCTGGCTCGGGTTTATAGTCGGGGCTGGCTCGGGTTTATAGTCGGGGCTGGCTCGGGTTTATAGTCGGGGCTGGCTCGGGTTTATAGTCCGGGCTGGCTCGGGTTTATAGTCGGGGCTGGCTCGGGTTTATAGTCCGGGCTGGCTCGGGTTTATAGTCCGGGCTGGCTCGGGTTTATAGTCCGGGCTGGCTCGGGTTTATAGTCAGGGCTGACTCGGGTTTATAGTCAGGGCTGACTCGGGTTTATAGTCAGGGCTGACTCGGGTTTATAGTCAGGGCTGACTCGGGTTTATAGTCAGGGCTGACTCGGGTTTATAGTCAGGGCTGACTCATGTTCATAGTCAGGGCTGACTCGGGTTTATAGTTAGGGCTGACTCGGGTTTATAGTTAGGGCTGACTCGGGTTTATAGTTAGGGCTGACTCGGGTTTATAGTTAGGGCTGACTCATGTTCATAGTTAGGGCTGACTCATGTTCATAGTTAGGACTGACTCATGTTCATAGTTAGGGCTGACTCAAGTTCATAGTTAGGACTGACTCATGTTCATAGTTAGGGCTGACTCATGTTCATAGTTAGGGCTGACTCATGTTCATAGTTAGGGCTGGATCAGGTTCATATTGAGGACTGACTCATGTTCATAGTTAGGACTGACTCATGTTCATAGTTAGGACTGACTCATGTTCATAGTTAGGGCTGACTCATGTTCATAGTTAGGACTGACTCATGTTCATAGTTAGGACTGACTCATGTTCATAGTTAGGGCTGACTCATGTTCATAGTTAGGACTGACTCATGTTCATATTGAGGACTGACTCATGTTCATAGTTAGGACTGACTCATGTTCATAGTTAGGACTGACTCATGTTCATAGTTAGGACTGACTCATGTTCATAGTGAGGGCTGACTCATGTTCATAGTTAGGGTTGACTCATGTTCATAGTGAGGGCTGACTCATGTTCATAGTTAGGACTGACTCATGTTCATAGTTAGGGCTGACTCATGTTCATAGTTAGGACTGACTCATGTTCATAGTTAGGACTGACTCATGTTCATAGTGAGGGCTGACTCATGTTCATAGTTAGGGCTGACTCATGTTCATAGTTAGGACTGACTCATGTTCATAGTTAGGACTGACTCATGTTCATAGTGAGGGCTGACTCATGTTCATAGTTAGGGCTGACTCATGTTCATAGTTAGGGCTGACTCATGTTCATAGTTAGGGCTGACTCATGTTCATAGTTAGGGCTGGATCAGGTTCAAAGTGAGGACTGACTCATGTTTATAGTTAGGGCTGGCTCATGTTAATAGTTAGGGCTGGCTCATGTTCATAGTTAGGGCTGGCTCATGTTAATAGTTAGGGCTGGCTCATGTTAATAGTTAGGGCTGGATCAGGTTCATAGTGAGGACTGACTCATGTTCATAGTTAGGGCTGGCTCATGTTAATAGTTAGGGCTGGCTCATGTTAATAGTTAGGGCTGGCTCGGGTTTATAGCTAGGGCTGGCTCTGGATTGCCTTGGACCGGCCCTTAGACAAGCTGGTATCGGCAAAAACTACAGGGGGTCTTCCTAGGATACACTGAGCTCCTCTCTCCTCTTCTTCACCTCTGTCTGTATGAATTGATGTCCCATTAATGCCTATAACTAACTTTACTTGTTGAGGCAAAGCCCTCTGAGGCAAAATTGTAATTTGTGATTTTGGGCGATACAAAAATGAATTGAATTGAATAAATAAACAAATCAACAACTGAAAAAGAAATGTCAAAACAGATCAAAACAGAAATTGAGAAGACTTGCATGAAATTCTCACCAATGCTGGTTACTGAGGGCCATCTGTTCAACAAAAAGCTATGCAGGTATAAAATTCCCACTGGAATCACCAACGTTCTTTTTTCACAGTCAAAAGTGACCTTCAATTTATTAGTTATTGTTTTGTTATTATTATTGAAAGGAAGTAACATCAGAAACGCTCCCTGAAGCTGCTTGGTCAGCAGTGTGGATGTGAGAAAGGAGCCAGGGTTTGCTTTTCTGTCTCTAGCAGTGTTTCATTTCTTCACTCTTCATGCGATCGAATGAGTGCAATACTACGAGAGACTGTCTGTGAATGTGCGCCGGTATCCATGGTTATAGTTAAATGTGGGGGTGAGAGATTAGTGACAGGCAAGGGGAGGTATGGAACCTGAACGTGCCCTTTCCTGTCATATAAAGACTGCAACCACAGCCGATTGAGCTGCTATTTCACTGTATGGCTCAGTTTTTATTGACCTATATGTGAAAGTATTGCTTTTTCATTGTGTTCTGTACTTTCAGTAGTGATTGACAGATGAAATGTTCTGTTTTGCCTGCTGTGAAGACAGCGTATATGGTAGAGAGGACTTCCTGCAGTTTCTCGTAAAATAAAAGCTGTTGAAAAGCCCAAAAAATGCTGAATTATAACCGCAGCGTATGTCCGACTGGAGTATTATGAGATAACTGCTCATATAAAACAGTCGGATGTAAGTATTTTTGATCTAAACTAGCTCAAATCTGGTCGTTCATTTTGTGCCACAGGCTGCTTATCAATGACAGACGAATGACCATTATAGAACCTGGGAGAAACATCCTCAGTGCTACCTGTCCTGGTTTATCCGTCTCTCTGCTGACGCGGCGGAGCAGCCTGTGGGCCAGGTCCTGGTTGAGACTGTGCGTCCGCCGGTCGGCGAGCGGCTCGGTGAGGTCCGAGCAGGACAGGAGCTGCAGCACAGGAAGAACCAGGACTGGACTCAACCAGGGTGACGGCTCAGCCTGCTCAGGGACTAAACTCAGAGCTGAGTCACCCAGAGAGAGAGGGAGGGAGAGGAGAACAAAGCCCCATCAGGGTTAAAGAATCCATATGAGTAAATGAGCTTGTAAAGTAGGCGAGATGAAATTAACAACAGAGCAACAGCTTCAACATGCCAACTTGGGAAATGATGTAGCAAGGAAGCATCATGATAGTTTTAACTATAACGTACAATACGTCTGTATGTTCAGACAACATACTGTGTACTGACTGAAAGACTCGCTAGTTTAAGCTATAAATCAAGAGGAGAAGTCCCATTAACTCAACCAGTTAACGGGACATTTAGGAAGTATTTGCATAAAGCAGCTTTAGACTTTAAAGGAATAGTTCAGCTTTGTTGAAGTGGCTTTGTATGCGGTACTTCTCTTTATAGTGCTGATAGCGAGTTTATTACCTTCAGTAGATACAGTTTCAGTCATTTCACCTCTCAGAACACAGGAGCTGCATCGGTTAGTTAGTTTGTGTTATAGTGTGACTTTGGTCTGTTAAAGATTAAACTCTGATCAGAACAAAGTCACGCAAGAACACAAAGTGATGGAGGCGGTAGAGCAGCACCTCCTGTGTTCTCAGAGGTAAAATGATTGTTTCTGTCAATGGAGTCTTTGAAGAGAGAACTAATGGAGATAACGGCAGTGACTGTATTCTAAATATAGGACACATTATCTAATATAGGTAATACACTGACTATGGAGAAGTACATCATACATCCACACTATCCCTTTAAGAATGTGTGTCGGGTACTGGATGTCTCAAAGAGGCTTTACCCAGACTGAGCAGGCTGGTCTGCTGAGCTGCAGGGACCTCTAACAGGAGCATGGCCACGCCCATCAGCAGCTCGTCCAATGGCAGCTCCTGCAGATACAAACGGTGAAGGTTAGATGAGCTACTGATGATGAACTTGTCCAGAGTAAATAATAATCTAGAGTTTTATTGGACGTAAACAGCCGTGTCACCTGATGACCAGCTGACAGCAGCCGCTGCAACACATTGAGAAGAGGCCGACAGTCTCCGTTTAACTCCAGGCAGCGCTGGCAGGCACACAGCAGCTGTCCAAGCAGCCCGACTCTCTCGCTCCTCCAGCGCTCCTCGGGGGCCGGGACGAGACCCTGAAGCAGAGCGTCCACGAATCCACAGAGCTCCAGCACCGCCTCCACGCTGTCCACCTGCCATCACAGAGAGCACCACACAACTCCTCTCAGTGCTTTCATTCCTTTCCTCGACCACATTTTCCCCCGATAAGATATAGTTGAAAAAGAAATCCATCTGAAAATGAGTGACACCAAACTGCTGCTCGTGTGAGATGTTTCCACCAGTGGCCACTATGACTAAAAAGCAGCTTTCTCTTCATTTCCCAGGATTCTCTTGAGACCGTTCTTTAAAGCATCGTCTGACCTCACTGACAGTGAGTGCAAGAAGACCAAAAGCAGGAAACAACTAATCTGGCGAGGTGCAATGTGTTTACTTGTCATGCTACTTCTGTGATGAATGTGGCTTCTGATGGACTTCCACCTAAACGCACCTGCATGTGTGGCACCAGCTGACAGAGGCAGTGCAGCAGGCTGTCAGACACTGGGGAGGTGTGTTCCTGCTCCTTGTTCTGGAGGACTGATCCAGCTCCTGGGTGGACGGGCAGCAGCACCCTGAGGAGTCTATGCCGCAGGAGGGCGTGTTGGGGTTGCCTCTGAGGCTCACAGTACAGGTACCGCAGGAAGGGGGCCAGCATGGTGATGTAGGCTGGTTCCCTTCTGCAGAAACACAAGGCGTGAAACGGAAACTCAAGCCTTAAAAAGAAAGCAGTATGTGCCGTGGAGGTGTGTGTCTGTGTTTATCCGTCATCATTGCAATAACAGCTGACGGTGGGGAGATGAGTTATCGGGATGGGTGCTCGCCACAGATGGCTTTCAAAATTCATGCAGCGAGGGGGGGGGGGGGAGATTGGATGGAGGGTTCAAGGCCTCTGTGGCAGCCATGCTAACCTGTCAGCAGCCTGCCCAATGAAGTCATCAATCTCCAGCATCAGAGTGGGCCAGCAGTCCACGCGGTTCTCCAGCGCAGTGATGAATGGGTGAGGGCTGCTCCTGCAAAACAACACAGATGTGACACAGATGTTAGTAAACCAAGGTTATCACCAGTCAAACCGCCGCATCTTTCACGAGCTCCCACATTAAAATACTGAAGGTCCAGGTTCCAAACTATTACGTGAATAAACTGAAATTACAGATATGACTGAGTTTAACTGGAGAATGTGAGCCCTGAAACTGACTAGAGACAAGACGTCTCACTCTGTTGGATCTGTTGAAACTACAGAAGCAACCCGTCACAAACAGCACCTCAGTGCTCCAGACTGGGATATTAAATCCCAAACAGGAGTTCTCTCGGTCACGTTTCAAATCCTTGCCTGAATTTTTAAATAATGCCTCTGCACCTCGATGTCTGGACATCTTATTTTTCAGTCTGCCTACTGTGTTCTTGTTAAATTATATTTTGCCACATTGATAACTGCTGTTGGGGACGTAAAGGAGCGTGTTTGGGTTGTCAGCATTTAAGAAACTGAATTCTTGACATCAATAGAATTATTAATGTGAGTAACAATTATTAATGATTATTAATGTGAACAGGGACTAATAACCAAATGATAAACTAAGTCTCATAATTAGTGGTCACTCATAATGTCAATAGTCGGGTACGACTACACATTCGAAGTGATAGTGAAGGGTTACGTTCGTACACAGGCTACTACATACAGTTTCATTACACACATATACACAAGTAATCACAGACGACTGCTTCTTAAAGTATAACAGAGTTTATTAAATCAAAATAATAAATGATCAGATCAATTAATATCACAACCAACAAACGCTACACAATTTTATATGTCTAATACCTAAAGTCAAATGAATAAAATGGGGGGGGGGGTATATGTACGTAAGTGTGTGTGTGTGTGTATGTGTGTGTGTGTGTGTGAGGATCCATGCGTGTTGTCAAGAAGAGTTGACCCCTCAGAGCTGCCTCGGTAACATGTTGGCACATTCAAGGGAGAGTCAGGATATAAGAGCACAAAGCATATACTCAGAAATCAATAGTTAAAATGTAATCAAAAGATAAAGTGTAGGAATTATATAACGAAATGTTTAATCAATAAGTAACGAATGTGTAAATGCATAGAGTGATTTAACAACTGTATTAAGTGTTTAACAAATGTCTTGTGTAACAGGAGCTGCGATAAAAGTGCTAGTCAGAATGACTTGCAGAAATCTGAGGCAGATGTTATGGGTGGAGTTAGGAAGAGACAGTTGCAAGAGATGAGTCATAGAGGCAGGAAGCCTGGACTTGTCCGGACTTGTTCAGAACTCAACGCGCTCTCCAAAGGGAGGGGGGATGAGATCATGTATTGAACAAGGGGGGCTGATAAAGCCCGAATGAGAAATAAAAGGAGACATTTGCAGGCAGCACACTGGGATTTCAACACGGGTGCTGTCCAAATGCACCGAGGGAAGATACGGACGATCGTAACTGATGTATTGAGGACTTCGTCTCTGTTCACGGAAAGAAGACCGCTGTTCGTGGACAATAAGATTTAAAGACGGAGGTTTTTCCTCTCCCCACTGCTCGACTCTTAACATCTGGACAACGGAGAAGACGCAGCAGCCCGAGAAAGACTTTGTACTGAGTTTTGAGGACTGTTGAACGGACTCCGCTGCAGAGCAGGAGGACGGAGGGTCTGGCCAGACCTTCGCTCCTAACAACTCCAAAAGAACTTTTTCATCGCACCATTGAACATCCAGCTCCAGCCGAGCCGTCTCGGCATCTAAAACTAATGAGTATAATCGAAGAAGAAAATTAAAGTAACGAATCAAGTGTAGTAACATTTTATGTGAGCTGTAGCTTTAACCCTTGCAAACTAACCAAATATAACCTGCAATAAATATCTAATCTGCATTTAAAGTAAATTTCTCAAGTGCATTCATTTGCTCAAGTAGTAAAAAGTTCCTCGTGGCAGTAAAAAGTTAAAGCCATTGTATGTCTAACAACTGAGTTCTGAAAGGTTATCCTAGAGACTGAATCCACTTAACAACCCCTTACGGTTTTAGAAAGAATTAATCCTAGCCGTTAAAACCTAACCTGGCATTTACCAAGAGCACGGATCCATAAGAGGGAAGCTGCCATAACCGACGCGACTGGTGAGAGCGCCCGGGGCCAGGACTGGTCTCTCGGCCGAGCGCGCTCAGACCGGAGGAAGCAGGGTAGACGTCGGGAGTAATGGCAGTTAGCGGAGCCAGGCGAGTTCCCTCGCCAGAACACCAGCTCGACAATCTTTTAATAGAGAGCTGAGTCAGTAAGTAGCCCCGTATCGGGCCAGAAGTACCCCAGGATCTAACAGTGTGAAACGAGGAGGCCTTGAAACTACAGCCGAGAACTACAAACCAAGATGGCGGAGTCGAGTGACTTGGACAAAATGGCGGAGGGGGAGGCTGCAGTGTAATCACGTGTGTGAAAAGGGAGGGGCCTTAAAGAACTACAGCTGAAAACTACAACCAAGATGGCGGGGTCGAGTGACTTAGACAAAATGGCGGAAGGGGGCGGGGGGGGGGGGGGGGTCAGCTGTGTGTGACCACGTGTGTTGGGACAATAGGCGAGAGGCTCACCCACAATCAGCCGGAGCTCTGTGTGTATGTAAGTTACGGAAAACAAGAGAAATAAAAGGCGGCAGAGAGAGGAATCAAAGCTGCTGTGTGCGGTGTCGCGTTGTAGTGAGATTGAGGATCGCTGATCATATCTGACACAAGCTGCCGTTGTCGCGTCGCAAACTGACGACACTTATGCACGATAGCCGCGATTCCACACTTCACTCACAGAGTCAATTCAAGTAAATAGAGCAAGAACAAAATGAAATAAAATAATCCCCAAACAAACAGTCAGAGCAGGAAGCGCACAATACGACGGGCCCGGCGGTCCGTCAGTGATTGCGCAATATCTCAGCAACATGAAACAGTAACTCGACACGACAAAAACACGGGAATAACAACACATGAATGAATAACCTGAATTAAACGTAGGTTATATTAAGCTAAGCTATGCCCAGACGCCATGAACTCTTACTTTGGAGAAGCTTCGATGCAAAGGGAAGAGTGTTCGTGGAAGAATTGTCCTTTTCCTCGAGATGTGGGGCTGCTTGTCAGCACAGCTGTTGAGCTGGTGATGCTTCGGTCCATCGTGGCGTGGCTCTCGCTCGCGAGCAAACGCAGACGTGATCTGTTCACGCTGCAGAGAGGACAGTTTAACTTCGGTTGAGGCGACGTGGTCGGCGCGTACTCCCGGGAATCATCGGAGAAGGAGTGAGGCTTAGCGTCTTCCTTCTGCCGGAATGTGTACACAAGAAGCGGAGAACGGATCGCGAAGTAATTCGTTCTCGCGGGCAAAGGCCTTAACTCAGAATGGAACAACGTTTGTTTCGACCAGCGAAATGGCACGTGCGCGCTGAGATGAGGGTGGATGAGGCCGATCGTGCCTCGTGAATCTTCTTAGGGACCGGACGGGGTCCGGAGCGAAGACACAGATTTTCGCTGCGTTAGCACTTATAAACGGGTCGGCACAAGCAGCGGGGGGCGCTGGCTTGGCCAATGAAGGGTCCGCCTCAGCGGTGGCCGAAGGCTGGAGGTGTGGTCATCTCGGGTGGCCAAACGGGTCAGACCCCAGGTCAGGCTTTTGTGAGGAAGGAAAACATGTGAGGAGCTCAGCCAGCCAGGAGATGGCGCCAGACCCCAACACTGCAATCAGACGCAAAAAGAAGTGCTACTTGCACAAACTGTATGTGCATGTTTGCACTGTGATAGCATTAGCACGATATCTTTTGTGAATCGGACCTTCAGACGGAGCAGGCTGCCAATTGATGCACAATTCATGGTGCTATCAGCGTTCGTGATCCATTCTTTGTGAATTTGCCGGTCGGCACACTCTGATTGTACAGTGTGGCAGCTTCTTCCTCTTACAAATGATCTTTGTCCCAACAGAGAAAGCGGCTGCAGAGAGCACTCAAACCAAACATGAAGGTTATCACAGTTTAGCCAATCTGTGCATTTTGCCATCCTCCGTGTCTGAAGTCACAATCGCTCACCGGTGCAGCCAAAGTTGTTCAGCATTAACATCCGTTGATTTGCATCTCATTCTGAGACGCTGAACAGAGGAGCCTGGCTGTCGTCCAGGAGAGCAGCAGCTCTGCAGCACAGGTCCATCAAATAAGCCTGGATCACAAATATCATATTCATGGAATCTGCTGCTTATTATTTGTAGTAAAATAGCAGTTTTAAAGCTAGCCGTCCTCTACCTGTCCTGTCCTGTGAGTGTAAACAACACACAGCCTCCATTACTCGTGCATTTGCAAACCCATTAAGTCCAAACAAAACACCGGGGTCAAATCCAAGACCTCCGGCCCACAGACGGGCCGGAGGTCAACTAAACAGCACTTAACCCACGCCTTCCATCCATCACATATCGCAGTGTAGGAAGGAAGTTCAGTGGCTGAGCATGTCTGTGCATGTGACAGACTACAGCGAGCCCCCCCCCCCCTGCTTTACATGCCGTTATCTGTCCGACCATCTCTGTCCCCCTCCTCGGGTTCCCTGTGTCTGTCTCCTCTACACGGCTCCCATCCATCAGCCTCCCAGCTCCCTGCGTTTCAGCCGCCACACAAAGGAAGCGGCAGGAAGTCGAGGCCGAGACCTTCCTCCTCTTAGTTCAACTCCAAGTTCACCGGTGGATCACGGTGCTGGCAGACAAATGGGCCAGGTAACATCCGTTCACTGGAATGCTCAGCTTCCTGGGGGACATGTGAGGGGATTTGCCTCATTTACCATCTGAAAGCACCACAGCAGGAGAACATCACCAAAGCATTAGCCTTCATGAATCCCTTTGATCTTGAAGCTATCTTTAAGAGATATATATATATGCTTCCTCACAATCTACAGATAAAACCACTTCTCATCACTCAACAGTCTGGCAGTCCAAAGGTCAGAAGGTTCAGCCCTATATCACATGTAGGTAATAAGCACAACTAAGGCCAGGAAGCTTTAGTCCCTTTAGAAAGACATCATTTGTCCTAAAAAGAAAAAACGTGTTTACATTTGGTATTAGTACCAAGACACAGGTATCATATCGCCACTAGTACTGACACTCCAACGATACGCAGTCACACTATTGACCACAACTCTTCAACCGTGATGCCAGAATTAAAAGGACCAAACTTTATCTTTTATTGACTTTAGTCACTTTTTATTTCGTGAAACAAGACATGTGAGCCAGAATGTAGAACATAGGGTGACATGACAGGATTCACACTACAGGGTGTCAAATAAAGAGCAAAGCGTGGATCCTATGGTGAGAGAGGAAGTGCCGGGCAGGCTGTTAGGTTTGCATGACCAAACCTGGACATGTGACTGATGGTTGTTTCCCACCAGATATTACAGGAAAAAACACAAAGTCAGATAATAAAAATACAGAACTCTATTTTACAAAAGGTATCCAACCCGCTTGATATTATTTGACATCTGTTTTCAGAATTCCATGTTAACTCTGGTTATAGTTACAATGCTTCATGATTAGATTTAGAATTTCACCAGTTCTGTAAGGGACTTGGAAGACGGAAGGTGACCAGGTCAAGTCCAACACGTTACAGAGTGTGAACTGGCAGGTGCTGACGTGTGCTTGAGCAAGGCATTGAACCCCTAACCGCTTCGAACGCCTGCCTGTGTGGCGGCTCCATCACTCTGGCGTCCATGTGCATGAGTGAGCAATGAAGTGAGCCCTCGATGTAATTGTAACACACTCATATTTCTGATTACCTGAGCAGGCAGACAGCCTGCAGGGCTCACCCAGGATAGACTACACTACAGTCAGATATCACATGAGACATGGACCCTCCCCGATCCTGCTGGGGGGCCAAAGTGGCTCAGAGTCTCTGTGGCAGATTGCACGGGGCAGCGGCGAGCAGACGGTCAACAATGGACGCCAGTGTGCATCCTCCATTAATCCTGCAGCACTTACAGTTACCCAGCGGTGCCACGCCTGACGACCAATGGAGGGCCAGACTGCCAGGCCAACGGCGCCACCCTGCTGCCCCCGACACATTCATCTTCCCACCGGGGAGGTGCGGCCTGCCAGACAGACGCAGACAGCAGAGGCAGCGACGAAGACGGAACGAGACAGAAGAGGACAATGGGAAGGAGGAGAGGAAGAGAGGAGGGATAGAATGTGGAGAAAGATAGGTTAAGAGGGAGCGAGGTACATGGAGAGCAGGAGGGAGGAAGGGAAACATGAAGGAAAAGGAAAAAATACAAAGCAGCATAGTCTTTATCCCCCGCTGTAACTGATTAAGGAGGCCCCAGGGTCCTGGCAGAGGTGGAGGAGGAGGAGGAGGGACAATAAACCAGTTTGACTGACCTGAACCACAGAGGGCTAGCCCCACTCTGAATAGTAACTGTATCGTCAGCATCAACAAATCAAGACCTTTCTCTTCACAAAAGCTTCCAAGTAAGTGTGACCTTCATCTTCACTGGCTCAAATATTGGTCACAGTAAATGCTGAGGTTTCGTGAAATTGTGAAAATGCTAAAGTTTGACGGGTCAAGACAAACCAAAGAACAAATAACAAACCAGATGATGATCTATTCACGTGTCTAAGCCATGAAAGGAACAATACCTGGACCTGAAGCAGCTAAATGGAATGCAGCCATCATTCATTGGAATTATTCACGCCAGCATTTCCTACTGTAACATGTCAAAATGTCCCTCATGAATAAAACACGTCTACAGCTCACTGATTAACATGAAGCATCTCATCTGTAGTGTCCTTTGGAGTGGGAACGCAAAGCAGACCAACTGTCGGACTGTGTGACAGCAAATATGTGATTTTAGTACAAATTCAAAAGCTTAACTGCTAAAGTCCTCAAAGTGTAGCCGATATTATACAAGATCATCTGGTAACCATGCTAATGTTCAATCAAGAAGTGAGAAGGAGTTCAACCAGAGCTCTGTATAAATAGTGTCAGCATGCTGTATAACTGCAGCGTCAGGGTTCTTGGGTCCTTTGTAGTATGCCCCCCCCCCCACACCCTCTCTCACCCCCATTTCTACACTGCCAAATAAAGGCACAAATACAAATGCCCCCCAGGAATACTGTCCTATGTATTTTACCAGTCCCCTAGAAAACAGAGTGGAACAAAGGAAACGTAACAACCACACGTTTCTGCCTCCTCGTCCCCACTTATGATGTATGAAGTCCAGATGCAGTCTCAGCTAATTACACTCATCATCACTTCTGTCTTGATGTGACCAGAGAACATCAACAGGAAGCACAAATGAGCTGCATGATCTGCTGTTGACTTGAACACACAAGTCCAAACTAGAGACGTGAAAGCACCCTTATCCTATGAATCCTACTCACTATAGTGAATACTGATGAGTCCACCTAGAGGGCGTGAATGTAACCCTGGTGATGTAATCATGTGTGATAGAATCGGTTATACACAACAGTCACATGCACAGATGCAGAGTAGAGACACATTGTCTACACTACGCATGCTGTGTATGGTGTGTGTGAGGAAGACTGACCTGATGGAGTAAGGACAGGTGAAGTGTGTGTCTCCGTCTCTCTGGTCTGCCTGCATCTGGAGCAGCCGTCCCATGACCTTCATCAGCCCCTGGACGTTTCTGTCCACAGGTCACAAACACAACAGAGAATAACTCAAAGGAAAGAGCTAACTTACAACGAGTAAAGGAGCCTATTGTCTTTCTGAAGATCAATATCAAGTGATTTGTGTGTTATTTAATTGCCTGATCGCAACTATTTGATCTGACTGCGATCATTTAGCATAATCCCTGGATTCCATGATAGAATGTTAAAGCCAATGTTATGTGAATAAGGTGTTGTTCCATCAGCATGTTAGCCCTGTTAGCACAGCTCAGCCATCGCCATGTTGAGAGCCGTGTGGCGGCAATCCTTCAATCTGAGATTTTCTCTGAATCTCATATCGAGCTCATTTAACTTCTGAACATAAATCAGGCCTCCTTCTACCAGTGGTGGCCATCAGGGCCAGCTAAGCCTTCTCTGCTGGCCTAAACAGGATCATAAACGTATAGCT
>NC_136656.1:15785345-15900345 GCF_949748355.1 Melanostigma gelatinosum
TAACAGAGCGTCCCCGCTCAGGTTAACTCAGTGGGAAACTAGCTAAACAAAGCTGATACTGGGGCTGTGTCCATCAACTTTGTAGCCTTACGGCTGTCACAGTTAACAGAGCATCCCCGCTCAGGTTAACTCAGTGGGAAACTAGCTAAACAAAGCTGATACTGGGGCTGTGTCCATCAACTTTGTATCCTTACGGCTGTCACAGTTAACAGAGCGTCCCCGCTCAGGTTAACTCAGTGGGAAACTAGCTAAACAAAGCTGGTACTGGGGCTGTGGCCATCAACTTTGTAGCATTACAACGATCACAGTTAGCGGAATGTGCTCGCTCAGGCTAACTCGGTGAATGCTAGTTATACTAAATCAACATTGAGGTTGTGCCCATTGATAGTTTTTACGCATTACGGCTGTCGAGTTCGCGCCGGCTAACTAGACTAAGCTAATACTCGGATTGTGTCCATTGATTGTTGTAAATATTATGGACATATCGGTAGCGGATATCAGTTAGCAGAGTGCCCTCGCTCAGGCTAACTGGTAGCACACCAAGAGTTACAGCAACTGTCCAAGTGAAGAGAGTGTCCTCGCTCCCCTCTCACTATGAGGACTATTTTCCTGACCTGTTCCACAGTGGCAGAGTGCTCTCGCTCAAGCTAACTGGTGGGACACCAATATCTGCAGCAACTAGTTTAGTGAAGAGTGTCCTCGCCCCTCTCACTATAAGGACTTTGCCTGACCTGTTTCCACAGTGGCAGAGTGCTCTCACTCAAGCTAACTGGTGGGACACCAATATCGGCAGCAACTATCTTAGTGAAGAGAGTGTCCTCGCTCCCCTCTCACTGTACGGACTGTGTTCTTTTTTGTCCGTTTTTTACGGTAGCAGAGTGCTCTCGCTCAAGCTAACTGGGGGGACACCAATATCTGCAGCAACTAGTTTAGTGAAGAGTGTCCTCGCCCCTCTCACTATAAGGACTTTGCCTGACCTGTTTCCACAGTGGCAGAGTGCTCTCGCTCAAGCTAACTGGTGGGACACTAATATCTGCAGCAACTATCTTAGTGAAGAGAGTGAGCTTAGAGAGTGTCCTCGCCCCTCTCACTATAAGGACTTTGCCTGACCTGTTTCCACAGTAGCAGAGTGCTCTCGCTCAGGCTAACTGGTGGGTCACCAATATCCGCAGCGGCTGGCCAAGGGAAGAGTGTCCGAAGGATCACTCGCCACTGACTGCCCCCTGCCTGTTCTCTCAACATTCAGCAGAGCGCTCCCGCTCGGACTGATTTGGAATTCCGCATAAACTAGTGGGACAAGGGTTCCACCAGAATCGCGGCCATGTTAAACTCTCCCGGCTGTAGGACCTGTATAGCTCCTCTTCAGCCGGAGGACGGCCCTGACCTCTTGCCCTAGCCTCGAGCTTCTGAGGCAGGGCCTCTCGGAGAACCCAGGCAGGACCTGCGGCATCACGCCTTGAGCAGTAAGGTCTGCTAGGCTGGCCGAAGTGGAACACCTGATGCGGGAGGTCTACCTCCCCCTGTCAGGGCAGCTGAATCCAGCCCAACCTACCCTGGTCATTTGTATGGCGCTTGCACGCCTGGCATACACAGCAGCTGGAACATCCACCTGTGAGTGCCTTCTTCAGGCGCCTTCCCGCCCTCACCACCTTTTCTGTTCCTCCCTCCGAGGAATATCTGAGGGAGTTGCGTGCATGGTGGAGACACCAGGGCTCTCTCCCGCCTTACAGCAGACCATGCAGGAGGTGGCAAATCTGGCCTTGCACGTATGCCAGCCAGTTAGACGACTATGGCGTCCATCAGTTTCCCCTGAGGAGACTCTGAGGCCCGATGCCAGGTGCCCTCGACCCAATGTCGGGTCAAAGATGACCTGCTATACAGGGTTTATGACACAGCAGCGCTGTGCACCGTATCGACAACTCCCTCTCCCACCTCATGCTTTCCCTCGCAGATTCTCTGCAGCGGGCTACTTCGACGCTTCTGCTCAGTGATGCTTCATTGCAGGCGTTTGCGCTCATATCGAGGGAACGTGGATGTATGATGTCCACCCTGGTTCAGACTCGCCGCCAGGTTTGGCTGGTGCAGTCACCCCTATCTGAGACATGTAGGAGGACCCTCCATACTGTCCCAGTGGAACCTGGTGAGCTGTTCGAGTCAGCTGCTGTACAGGTGCTTCAGCGGACTGTTAGAGCTAGCCAGACCAGGCAGCAGTTCTCTGGTCTTTGCAGGGACATGCCTGCACCCCCAGACCTAGGGGTCCCACTTTGGCCCACAAGGCCGTTTTCTCAGCCTCCAGCTTACCCTAGTGGCCGCAACAGGCCTCCTCGTCCTGCTGAGAGGCCGGACCGCTACCTATACAACCCTACTTACGTCCCCGTCCCCCCGGCAGGGGTGCCAGGAGATGTCTCCAGGCCGGCTGTCGGGGTTCTTTCTCCCATCAGCGGATTTCCAAGGGAGAGTGGTTCACGTCTATCGACGCCTGTTCCCATGGTGCATCACCACAACTTTCAGTCCTGGGTGCTTCCATTCGGACTCTCCCATCTCCCCATGGGTGTTCACAGTGTGTTACTGCTGTCCTTTCCCCCTGCAATCGCAGGGCGTGAACATACTGCCGTACTTAGACGACTGGCTGACCTAGGCGCCATCCCGGCTTCAGGCGCCATCCCGGCTTCAGGCGCCACAGGACACTGCTCGCCTTCTCTCACGTGGCCCGGTGGGCCTCAAGGTGAACATGGAGAGGAGCTACCTGAGCCCTTCTCAGAGCATAACCTTCATCAGTGTGGCCCTAGGAGGGCCTGTCTGTCGCCCCAGCATGTGGCCAACGGCCCCCACAACCTCTCCCTCTTCCGAGGGGGCAGACGGTTGCCCTACATCCTTTTCTCTGACTATTGGGTAAACTGACAGCTGCCTCAACTGTCGTTCCCTTGGGTTTGCGGATGGCTGAACAGCCTTCACTTGGATGCCAAGTGGCACAGATACAGGGCAATAATATTATCGAAACAGTGCCTATTCACTATCCCCATGGAGGGAGTGCATATCTGGCGAACAGTGTCCCAGGAACCGAGCCCCAGGGGCTCGGTTACATTCCACCAGGAATGCCCTATCAGTGGAAGAATCATGTCTGAGGTGGAACTCAGATGGCTTGGGTGTCACTTTCTGGCCTAAGGCAGTGTTTCTCCCAAGGGGGTGGATACGTTCACATATAAACCGACCTATCCAGCTGGCAAAGTTGACCCCCCCCTCCCCCATCGGGAGAGGAGAGGTCAAGGCTGCTGTGCCCAGTGTGGGCCCTCAGAGCTTATGTGGAAGCCACCGCCTGCATAGTCAGTTATGGTGAGCCTAAGAAGGGCTGTGCTCCTTTAAAAAAAAGAAAAAACAGCACCTGTCCCACTGGATAGTGGAGGCCATTGCCGATACATACAAGGCGAGCGGCTGCGCCCGGCCATCCGGGGTGAAGGGTCACTACCAAGAGTGTCTCCGCACCGAGGGCAAGCCTGAGTGGTGTGCCTGTGGGGGATATATGTGCGGCGGCCTCATGGGCATCACCGAGCACATTCACCAAACACTACAGAGTTAACGTTGCCAACCCTCACCCACTGGGGAGGGTTCTTTGGCCAATTTTCTCTGCCGGAGCTATAAGAGGTAGTATGAGGTAGAGGTACTGTGCTTCCTCGTGACTCTTTTGGTATAAGTCATCCAGTGTGAAGCACTGCCTCTGGCGGTCAGTAAGGATGAAATAGAACGAAAGTTACGAATGTAACTACGGTTCTATGAATCCTGGATGACCGCCAGAGTTCTTGGTCACTCGGAATCCCGTGAACTCGCGAGAAGATTCCATAGGACTGAGCTCAGGATGACACCGGAACTTATAGACGACGGGGGTCATCCGAGGTCACACGTGACTTTGTTGATATAAATATTCGACCTGCCCATGCGCGCGACGGAAGATATCCAGTGTGAAGCACTGCCTCTGGCGGTCATCCAGGATTCATAGAACCGTAGTTACATTCGTAACTTTCGTTTTATCTCCATGAAATGGCTTCAGGCACACAGGTATTCGCGATTGAGCCAATTAGTGATGTTGATAAACAGACTCACACGCACATACACTCCTCTCCCTCTCTCTCTCTGTGTCTCTCATACAGTCATTCAGTTCTTAGAGATCTTTAGAGGTCTTTCCCCCCTCCTCCACACTCCATTTTTAAATAAAAGCCCCACAGAATGAATCCTAACTGAAATGCTTGTGATGAGCCTGTCATTTAATAACCGGTTTGTGTTTATCTAACATTATGATTCTGTCTCCTCTCCCCTTCTCCCCCACACCCCATTTCAAAATAAAAGCCCCAGAGAGTGAATTCTAACTGAACTGCTTGTGATGAAGCCTGTCATTTAATAACCTCTGTTTATGTGTCAAACATGATGATTATGTCTCCTCTCCCCCTCCCTCCCCCACCCATTCAAAATAAAAGCCTCATGGATTAACTGTATTTAAACGTTTAGCTCAAAATTTGGCTTTTTTGTTGAAATAATGAATGCTCTTACTAATACTGCGACAACTACTACTGCTGCTGCTAATATAGTATTACTACTACTGCTACTACTACTATAACGTTTGCTGTTGCTACTATTACTACTGCTATTACTGCTACCATCAATATTATTACTACCACTACTGCTATTACCACCACTACTACTATTACTTATACGACAACTGCACCTACTACTGCTATTCATGCTACTAAAAGTAGTAATACTACTACAGCTATTAGTACGACTGCTACTAGTACTACTTCTTCTACTACTACTACTACTGTTATATTAAATACTATGACCAATACTACAGCTGTTACTATGACTACTGATACTACGTCTTCTACTACTTCTTCTAATTACTAATACTTCTACTACTAATAATACTTCTACTACAATGACAAATATCACTACTGCTACTACTAGTACTTATTCTAATGCTACTAATAATACTTCTACTACAACTTCTACAAATATCACCACTGTTGAAATTTTTTAAGCCACAGAAACCGTTAGAATATCAAAATGTTCAGCTCTTTCAGGAGAGGGGTGATATGACTTTTCATAGTTGGAATCTTTCAACTTTTTGCATTATTAAGCTTTTTGCAATTTTTAAAAAATTGGATATCTATTTTCAGCAATGTTTTTGCAATTCATTTCAAATTTCAGCATTCCAACGCAGTTTCAGCAGGAAATGCATTTTCTAGTTGTGACTGTCCTCGTGTTCAGTCCAGACCTGCGGTCAGAATGTGGCTAGCCATCATCTCACTATTGCTTTACACTTTCAAACAACATGAGAACAAAGTTAGAACAACTTATTATTCTTTCTTAAAGTAAACTAAAGAGTTCCATTTATTCATCACAGCTTTTTCTCTGGAAACCAGGTTGGTGAGAGTGAACCAAACCCAAAGTGTTAAACTGTACTACAGACCTCCATAGAGATGAGGGGAACCCCTCGTACTACATTAGATGCATAGTTCATAGAAACGTATTGATACATGCAGATAGACATCTATTATCTTGGCATGTTAAAGGATGATGATATTTCTTTGTCCCACCAACCATTGGCAAAAAGGTCATTGAAAATGCTGACTCACCCTGTTCCATATAAGAGGAGTCATAATGTTGAATAGAAAAGGTGACTTTGCAGTTCGACCCGATCCTCCTGCTCTGATGGTCGGGGCATGGGAGGGACTAATGGACCATCAGAGGACAGTGTGGCAGTGTCCTCTTACTAAAAGCTGAATTATGCTTCTGCATTACCTACAGTCCTGTACATGCTCCATGTACCCTATGCACTGTGGCCTGCCAGTGTTCATCTAATGGGGCGTAAATATACAGACAGTGAAGGCCCTTTGGTTACACCGGGGCCCACAGAGGGAGAGGGCCCTCCATCAATGTGTTCCTACCTACCTGTGATCACAGAGAGTAAAAACTGTTCATAAAAACATCCAGTTAAATGAATAATATCTGTCAGAACAAGCAGAGCGAGCTTCTAAACAGAACGAGGCAGTAAGATGAGTCAGGAGAGAAGAACAGGAAGGAAAGGTGGCAAAGCCCCCAGAATTAGATTATAATCCAAATTTAGTGAACTCTTGTTTTGAGTCAATGATATTAAACAGACTAAGTCACAGTCTTTGTTTTATGAAGCTCATAAACATCTCGTCTTTGTCAAGGAGACTGTAGGAGAGATTTTGAAGGCTGAAGTTGACAAAAGGGTGCAACTCAACCGCACCGAGCGATGACATCTACTGACTAACTTATATACGTCCCACTGATAACAGTCAGCAAATACTTTGTGCAAAGTGAGTGCATATTTGAATTTGGATGCACATTTCAGTAGACTACAAAAGCACCGTCTCATCCATGAATGATACAGGAACTGTGACTTCTTGCAACTTCTCTTTTCCTTGAGGTTCGACTGAAAGGATCATTCTTATTTATCACTGTTTCTGCTCCTTTTTACAACAATATTGTTAAGAAGCACAAGGACGACATGGAGAGATCAAGTCTCATCTGAAGAGATGACTCAGAACTCGGTCGTAGACTTGGTGAGTGAAGTCGTTTTACTGTTGACAGGAATGGCGTAACCTAAGAAACAATAAGAGCCGAGTTGTCTTCCACTGGAATTATCCTTTAAGTTGCTGCAAAAATCATTTTCACAGAGAGGTCCAAGAACGGCACAGCATACTAAATCAAAACACATGCAGAGTTAGATGTAGTAAAGCTCTACTTGAACATTGGTGTGCTTTGTGTACCTGGAGGAGGGCAGGAGGTTCAGGACGCTGTTGAGAACGTAGTGCAGGTCTGCGTGGCCTTGATCCACCAGCAGCACCACGGCATCGCAGCAGGCTGAACGCACCAGAGCACAGTCACTGCAGCACTGCTGCCACAGAGCCTCCAGCGCCGGGCCCTAACACACAGCAACACACACAACTCAAGATATGGATCCAGATTCTGCTTCAAAAGGAAGAAGCTACTGAATTTACTGCCCGGCATAGTTTTTCCAGACCATATTCAGATTTGGAAATATGCATTTCAAATCAAAAAGGTGCACACAGTAGAGTTCAGCTCTTCGCTAGGTGTGTCAGCAATGACCACTGCTGTAGTGTGTGATTGAATTAATGCAATGAGTGCTGTAAAGCGTTGTGAAACAGACTAATAGAGGGACAGTAGTGTGTGCACTGGTAGTTCCGTTAGCTGGTAGTGGCTAGCCAAACACACCGCCCCAAAAAAACACATTGAAAGTGGGCCGCAGAGCAGCTGCAAGAGCTACTCAGCAGTGTGTGTACTGGTGGTTCTGTTTCCTCCCACTGTGTCTTTGGGTGCATAGTAGCTGCTGGGGGTCGGCGATGCATCAGCAGGGGCATCACTAGCGGCCCCTAGCGGCCATGGGAGCCAGTTAGCAGTAGTGAGGCAGGAGTCAGCAGGAGGTCAGTGGCAGTATATAACAGGTGATAAAAAGGGTTTCGAGAAAGTGGGAGTCACCACCACAAGAGGTCATACGGTTAGCCGCAGCAGAATGCAAGACTAGCTGTGGACAGACTCACTCAGTCACATACACGCCCAACACATAACCTCCACCCAGGCTTACGCCTGTGGAGATAAAAACTTGCTTCTTGTTACAAGTGACTGGTGTTGCAAAATATTCTGACGACATAGGTGCTCATCAACTGCTCTTGGAAATGCTACACAAGAAGGTATAAGGGTGCTCCAGCCATTGGTGGTCATCTGTTGGTGTGCGTTGTGAATGGTTTGATCGGTTGCCTTTGTAAAAGGCTGATCACACAGTTTGTCTACGTGCCGCTAAAAAGGCCTCAGCATAGTTGTGAGTTGTGTCTCTAAGAGAGAGAGAGAGGAATATGTTGCACATGTTGCCTGCCAATAAATAAACAGTCAATTCATGATATTTCTCATCTCTTAATTTCAAAACTAAATATGCAATGTTGTTAAAAATAATTTAAAAAAATAAAATAATGCCAAACGATAAATAAAAGGCTTTGAGAAGACCATGTGATCGGTCGATACTGCTTCCAGCGGTCGGTGATCTGGTGTTGGCCCTGAAGATCCTAATGGAGCTTCCTTAGCAGGCACTCAAGCCATCCAATCAAGTGGTCACCTTTCTTTCAATGACTGACAGCTGTTCTATTTCATCCTTACTGACCGCCAGAGGCAGTGCTTAACACTGGATATCTTCCGTCTCGCGCATGCGCAGGTCGAATATTTATATCAACAAAGTCACTCGTGACCTCAGATGACTCCCGTCGTCTATAAGTTCCGGTGTCATCCTGAGTTCAGTCCTTTTTTTCTTCTCGCTACGCAGGTTGACTACCATGGTAGTAGAAAAAATATATATTTTGTCTACGAGCAAGATATGTTAGAGTTTGTCGCGGGAGCCTTGTGACCACCGGTCGGGGTTGCGGATCTTCGCCCTCCAAAGGCTGCGACAAGCGGTCCCTCTTGGGAGGGAACGGCGTCGGCGCCGTGCGGACCATCGAGCCCCAGTCTGGGTCTGGCGGACCCAAATGGGCAGCAATCGGTGAGATCGGCTGACATTGTTTGAACCATTGTTCGTTGTTGTTCCTCGGTTTGCAGAGCGTTCCGCTCTAGCTAATCGAGTGGCGGGCTAACGTCAGCGTTGAGTACGCTGTCGGGCCGCCCTTCACAGTAAACATAAGCGGCCGGATCAGGAGTGTTCGCCGGCTTATTAGACTGAGCTGATACTTGGGGGTGTCTAAGCTAAATACTCTGATTGTGTCCATTGATTGTTGTGAGAACATTACGGCCATATCAGTTAGCGGATATCACAGTTAGCGGAGTGCCCTCGCTCAGGCTAACTGGTAGCACACCAGGAGTTACAGCAACTATCTATCGGCTATCTACTATTATCTGCAGCAACTATCCTAGTGAAGAGAGTGTCCTCGCTCCCCTCTCACTAGAAGGACTGTTCTCCTAACCTGTTTTCACAGTGGCAGAGTGCTCTCGCTCAAGCTAACTGGTGGGACACCAATATCTACAGCAATTATCCAAGTGAAGAGTGTCCTCGCTCCCCTCTCGCTAGAAGGACTGTTCTCCTGACCTGTTTTCACAGTGGCAGAGTGCTCTCGCTCAGGCTAACTGGTGGGACACCAATATCGGCAGCAACTATCTGAGTTAAGAGAGTGTCCTCGCTCCCCTCTCACTGACTGTCCCCGGCCGTTCTCAAACATTCAGCAGAGCATCCGCTCAGACTGGCCTAGAGAGTCGGCCATGTTTGACTTTCCCGGCTGTAGGACCTGTATGGCTCCTCTGCAGCCTGATGATGGCCATGACCTCTGCCCCGCTTGCCTTGGCCTCGAGCATCTGAGGGAGGGCCTCTCTGAGAACCCATGCATGAACTGTGGCATCATGCCTCGAGCAGTAAGGACTGCTAGGCTCGCCGAGGCGGAACACCTGACTGGTATGGTCGACCTCCCCCTGTCGGGTCAGTTGAATCCAGCCCTACCTACCCGTTCCAAGCGCAGGGCCACAGAAACTGCAGGGGCTCCCTCCAAGAGGGCTAAACCCAGCGGGCTGTCTTCTAGAGTGGATCTGCTGACCTCCGAGCTAGCTCAGATGAAGTCGCTTCTACTGGCCCTCCAACCCAGTGTAGGGGGGGCTGAAGCACCAGATCCACCCGCGGCTGAGCTTTGCTCAGAGGAGGACGTGATGTCACTGGCGGCGTCAGCCACGCTCTTTACTGAGTACAGTGAAGAGCAGCCCTCCCATGCTTCTGGACCTGCCTCCCGTTCCTCAGCTCAGGGCTCTTCGGAAGGTGCAGTCGATAGCTCCATGGGGTCTGTCATTCGCATGGCACTGGCACGCCTGCATTTAGATACGCAGCAGCCGGAACCCCAGCCTGCGAGTACCTTCTTCAGGCGTGTTCTCGCCCCTACCACCTTTGCTGTTCCTCCCTCTGAGGAATATCTGAGGGAGCTACATGCATGCTGGAGGGACACCGGGGCTCTGTCCCATCTTACATCAGAGGGCCGAACCCTTGCGGCCATGCAGGACGCGGCAAAGTTTGGCCTCACCCGTATGCCAGCTGTTGAGCCGACTATTGCGTCCCTCATAGTTTCCCCTGAGGAGACCCTGAGGCCCGATGCCAGGTGCCCTCGACCCCAATGTCGGGTCACGGATGACATGTTATCCAGGGCTTATGACACAGCAGCACGCATGGGTCGTATTGGCAACTCCCTCTCCCACCTCATGCTTGCCCTCTCAGCATCTCTGCAGCAGGCTACTTCCGACGCCTCCGCAACCAGCCTCAGTGATGCCTCACTGCAGGCGTTTGCGCTCATGTCGAGGGAACTTGGACGGCTGATGTCCACCCTGGTCCAGACTCGCCGCCAGGTTTGGCTGGCGCAGTCACCCCTGTCTGAGGCATGTAGGAGGACCCTCCGTACTATCCCAATGGAACCGGGTGAGCTGTTTGGGTCAGCTGCTATACAGGCGCTTCAGCGGACTGTTGAGGCTAGCCAGACCAGGCAGCAGTTTTCTGGTCTTCGCAGGGACATGCCCGCACCCCGCAGACGTAGGGGTCCTACTCGATCCACCCGGGGCCATTTTCAGCCCCCGGCTCACCCCAGTAGTCGCCACAGGCCTCAGCGTACCGCTGGGAGGCCGGACCGCTACCCACAAAACCCTACCTATGTTCCCCCTAGACAACCTCCGGACTTGGGGACTACCAGGCCCCCCCCAGAGCCTCGAGAGGCAGGGGGTACAGGAGATGATGTCTCCCGGCCGGCTGTCGGTTATTTCTCCCAGCAGCACATCAGCTACTGGGCAGCTCATGCTTCAGACCCCTGGGTGGTGTCCACCCTAACCCGGGGGTACAAGCTTCAGTTCCGACGCCGGCCACCAACCTCCAGCCGGGTCAAAATGACCAGTATCACCGATCCGGTAAAATCCCTAGCCCTGAACCAGGAGTTAGCCGCGCTCCTGGTCAAGGGTGCAATCGAGAGGGTGGACCCCCTGTCACAGCCCGGGGGGTTCTACTCAACTTACTTTATTGTGAAAAAGAGAGGCGGCGGACTGCGCCCAATCCTGGACCTGAGGGGACTAAACAGGTTCCTGAGGGTCTTGCCATTTCACATGAAGACCACAGCAGACGTCCTTCGGCGGTTTCCAGGGGAGACTGGTTCACGTCTGTCGACCTGAAGGATGCCTATTTCCATGTTCCCATTGTACCTCACCACAGGCGGTTTCTTCGCTTCGCCTTTCAAGGCGGTCACTTCCAGTTCAGGGTGCTCCCATTCGGGCTCTCCCTCTCCCCACGGGTGTTCACAAGGTGTGTCGCTGCTGCCCTTTCCCCCCTGCAATCACAGGGCATGAGAATACTGCCGTACTTGGACGATTGGCTGATCTGTGCGCCATCCCAGCTTCAGGCGGCGCAGGCCACTGCTCGCCTTCTTTCTCACGCGGCCCGGTCGGGCCTCAGGGTAAACATGGAGAAGAGCTCCCTGAGCCCTTCCCAGAGCATAACCTTCATTGGTGTGGCTCTGGATACAGTCACTATGAGTGCCTGTCCGTCACCCCGACGGGTGGACGACATCCTCCACAGCCTCTCTCCCTTCCAAGGGGGCAGGCGGGTGCCCTACATTATTTTTCTCCGCCTATTGGGCAAACTGACAGCTGCCTCGGCGGTCGTTCCATTAGGGTTACTGTCACTGCGGCCCCTGCAGAGATGGCGGAACAGCTTTCACTTGGATGCCAAGTGGCACAGACACAGGGCAATAGTAGTATCGGAGCAGTGCCTACTCGCTCTATCCCCATGGAGGGAGAGAGCATACCTGGCGAAGGGTGTCCCCATGGGTTCGGTCCCATTCTGCCGAGAGGTGGTCACAACAGATGCCTGCCTCTCAGGATGGGGTGCAGTGTGGCAGAACAGGACTGCTCAGGGGCAGTGGTCTGCTCAAGACCACATAGAGCATGTCAATGTTCTAGAGCTACGGGCTGTGCACCTAGCGCTCAAGCATTTTCTGCCATACTTGAGGGGAAAGCATGTGCTTGTCCGGTCGGACAACACCTCGGCGGTGTTTCACATAAACCATCAAGGGGGCACCAGATCTGCAGAATTGCTACGGGTAGCCCGTGCCCTTCTCACCTGGGCTGCCCCTCGTCTTACCAGCCTTCGGGCAATGTACCTACCAGGGGAACAGAACCAGGTCGCAGATTTTCTGTCCCGTCACAAGCCTCCACCGGGGGAGTGGCGGCTCCATCCAGATGTGGTGCAGAGCATTTGGGGTCTCTTCGGCAGAGCAGAGGTGGATCTCTTTGCCTCGGAGAGGTCGACCCACTGTCCCCATTGGTTCTCCCTGACGGAGAGGACCAGTCCTCTGGGTCAGGATGCCCTGGCTCACACGTGGCCACAGGGGCTTCTTTATGCCTTTCCACCGGTCCCTCTGATCTTGCCAACACTTCTCAGAGTCCTTCAACAGAGCCACAGACTCTTGTTAGTGGCCCCCTTATGGCCAGCCAGGATCTGGTTCTCCCTACTGCACAGACTCTGCTGCAGGACACCCTGGCGCCTCCCCGACAGGAGGGATCTCCTGTCGCAACTAGGGGGTCAGATTTGGCATCCCAATCCCAGCTGCCTCCAACTATGGGTCTGGCCGCTGGAGGGCCCGACCAGCTGCTGACTGGCTGCATAGAGCCAGTCAGAAGAACTATCCTGAATGCCAGGGCACCATCTACCCGGCTGCAGTACGAAAACAGGTGGGGGCTGTTTTCTGACTGGTGTGTGGTTCGGAACAAGGACCCGGTGCAGTGCCCCGTACCTGTTGTACTTGAGTTTCTGCAGTCCCTGTTAGATAAGGGCCGGTCTCCCGCTACCCTGAGGGTGTACGTGGCCGCTCTTTCATGGCACCATGCTAGGGTCGACAATGGCACAGTAGGGAGCCACAGACTGGTGTCCCTCTTCCTAAATGGAGCTCAGCGGTTGCGTCCCCCAAACGCCCCGGCATGGGACCTACATTTGGTATTGGACACCCTGTGCTTGCCTCCTTTTGAACCCCTGGCACGGGCAGAGCCAAGATGGCTGGCAACCAAAACGGTGTTTCTCCTCGCCATCACTTCGGCTAAACGTGTAGGCGAGCTGCATGCCCTGTCGGTGAGTGAATCGTGTCTGAGGTGGAACTCAGATGGATCGGGGGTTACTTTGTGGCCTAATGCAGCGTTTCTCCCAAAGGTGCTGACACGCTCTCATATCAACCAGCCTATCCAGCTTGCGGAGTTTGACCCCCCATCGGGAGAGGAGAGGTCAAGGCTGCTGTGCCCAGTGCGGGCCCTCAGAGCTTATGTGGAGGCCACCGCTTGCATACGGCGGTCGGAGCAGCTCTTTATCAGTTATGGTGGGCCTAAGAAGGGCTGTGCTCTTTCGAAACAGCACCTGTCCCACTGGATAGTGGAAGCCATTGCCCAGGGATACAAGGCGAGCGACCGTCCGCTACCATCCGGAGTGAGGGGCCACTCTACCAGGAGTGTCTCCACGTCATGGGCAGCCCTGAGAGGTGTGCCAGTGGAGGATATATGTGCTGCGGCCTCATGGGCCTCACCGAGCACATTCACCAGACACTACAGAGTGAACGTTGCCACCCCTCACCCACTGGGGAGGGTTCTTTGGCCAGCTTCCTCTGCCTGAACTATACAAGGTGGGTACTTGTGATTCCTCGTGACTCTTTTGGTATAAGTCATCCAGTGTTAAGCACTGCCTCTGGCGGTCAGTAAGGATGAAATAGAACGAAAGTTACGAATGTAACTACGGTTCTATGAATCCTGGATGACCGCCAGAGTTCTTGGTCACTCGGAATCCCGTGAACTCGCGAGAAGATTCCATAGGACTGAACTCAGGATGACACCGGAACTTATAGACGACGGGAGTCATCTGAGGTCACGAGTGACTTTGTTGATATAAATATTGGACCTGCGCATGCGCGAGACGGAAGATATCCAGTGTTAAGCACTGCCTCTGGCGGTCATCCAGGATTCATAGAACCGTAGTTACATTAGTAACTTTCGGTTTACAGTTTCTAATGATCCAAACATGTTAAAACAGGACACACGTCACATTCAGTGATGAAGCCATCACAGTAGCTCACCTGGGTGGAGGACTGTGAGATCTGCCCATTTGTTGCTTTCTCTTTTAGCACTGCAGCAACAAGATGTCTCACCGTCTGGAAAACAAAAAGCAGACCTTCTGGTACATGTTGGATTTAAGTTAGAGAGATCCTCCCATTGGTTCTCTGAACATCTGTCTTTTCAGTATCAAACGATCCCCTTCTGTGGGTTTGAAAGGTGACCATCACGTGCCTCCCTCCCGTTAATCAGAACTGCTAGCCTAGCTCCCTCATTGGCTAACATGACAAGAACATCGGCACGACGGCTGAACCTGTGAGTTTTCATCACAAGGACAGTTCACCATCCTGGGAAATACATTTATTTGCTTTCTTGCTGAGATGAGAGGATTGATAAGTACAGCGCTCCGCCTCTATGTGAATGCTTCCATTAGTACATCTGCATATGGGACACGGTGCCCACGATGTACTCACAGGGTAGTGTACAGGGTAGTCAGGTCAAACTCACCAGAAATGAAGACGAAGATACCAGACAGTAGGAATACGGAACATATCATGGAACTAAAGACCCCGACTACCAGTGTGATGAGTCTTACCTGGGCTTGTATGATGGGGCTGGGGAAGTCAAATCGTATCTTCAAACTGTCCGTCATATCTGCTGGTTAAGCCTGAGAGAGCAGAA
This sequence comes from Melanostigma gelatinosum, assembly GCF_949748355.1. NCBI lineage: Eukaryota > Metazoa > Chordata > Actinopteri > Perciformes > Zoarcidae > Melanostigma > Melanostigma gelatinosum. The sequence goes on from NC_136656.1 coordinate 15,800,151, forward strand.
GGAGACTCCGTTAGGATGAGTTAACTAAACGTCATTAGAGTTACACGTGTTAGAAGTCAAAGGTGCTTCTATTTAACTCAGGATATCACATAGCCGTGGTGTTGAAGTCGGCCCTTGAACCGGAAGCTAAGTGATGCTATGAGCCACCTGATGCTATGAGCCACCTGATGCTATGAGCCACCTGATGCTATGCGCCACCTGATGCTATGAGCCACCTGATGCTATGCGCCACCTGATGCTATGCGCCACCTGATGCTGTGAGCCACCTGATGCTGTGAGCCACCTGATGCTGTGATCCACCTGATGCTGTGATCCACCTGATGCTATGAGCCACCTGATGCTATGATCCACCTGATGCTATGATCCACCTGATTATATGAGCCACCTGATGATGTGAGCCACCTGATGCTGTGAGCCACCTGATGCTGTGATCCACCTGATGCTGTGATCCACCTGATGCTGTGAGCCACCTGATGCTGTGAGCCACCTGATGCTGTGATCCACCTGATGCTATGAGCCACCTGATGCTATGAGCCACCTGATGCTATGATCCACCTGATGCTATGATCCACCTGATTATATGAGCCACCTGATGATGAGCCACCTGATGATGTGAGCCACCTGATGCTGTGATCCACCTGATGCTATGAGCCACCTGATGCTATGAGCCACCTGATGCTATGAGCCACCTGATGATATGAGCCACCTGATGCTATGAGCCACCTGATGCTGTGAGCCACCTGATGCTGTGAGCCACCTGATGCTGTGAGCCACCTGATGCTGTGAGCCACCTGATGCTATGAGCCACCTGATGCTATGAGCCACCTGATGATATGAGCCACCTGATGATATGAGCCACCTGATGATGAGCCACCTGATGATGAGCCACCTGATGATGAGCCACCTGATGATGAGCCACCTGATGCTATGAGCTTCATCATCAGGACGATGATCCCAGGGTGAAGCACTGCTTGGAGGTATTCTGGCACCGAGACTTTGAAAAGCCCATCCGGGCCGTGTGTTATTCAATTATTGGCCTGCAGCCACCACATCCTTTTGCATGAAGTTATTGATAAGTCCTCAGTTTACCACTCCGCTCACAGACTCACAGGGGGCCCATCTCAAGTCGTGTCATTCCGTCTGACGACACGCCATACAGGTGCTGGCCGCCAGCTGTCAGATTCCTGCAGACCACAGCTGCTCTCCAGCACACAGCAGGTTCACTTTACTGCTCAATACTCCAGAGAGCAGCTTCAGTACCAATCACAAACTAGTATCGTCTCTGAATGGTTAGACTGTGATCTGCTTTATCAGAGATTTAAAACAAACTGATTCCAGAAAGACGACTAGTTCTGAAAACCAGTTGAACAACTTAACTTATAGTTTCTTTGGCAACGTCTGTCTTTAGACAACATTTAACGCTTGAGAATGTTGTCCTCTTATGTTAAATTAAAACATACATTTCTTGAAGCTATAATTGTGGCGGCTGTGCCAGAGCTTGTGTTGGATGTAGAATGATCAGAAACATTGTTGACGGCCTGTAATATTTTGTCCTTTTAGACACCATAAGGGTTTTAAAGGATGTATTTGAAACATCGGGGGGGGGGGGGGGGGGGAACAAATATCTAAAATAATGAAGTACATATAACTTCATGTGAGAGAACAGCAAACATTAAAGCTCTTATGTCCTTTTCCACAAACTCTTCTTCCATGAAGGACCTCTACAACCCCCTCCCCAAACACAGACCCCCAGCCCCCCCCCTGCTGTTATCTCAGTGATAAGCCTGCTGTACTGTCCACCACCCTGCTGCTGCTGCTCACTCTCCACTGGTTCCCACTGCCATTCAGCTCCATGGCCACATGACCAGGTAAGTACTGCTGTACAGGTACACTGAGAGTGTGTATTCATGTTTGCGAGAATGCCGCTGCTAATAATGGAATATCTACATGTATTTCTCGCATACTTTAGCAAAATACTCTTTAAAATGAGTTGGACAGGAGTGTGTGGGAGAAGTTTACTTTTCAGTGAAACTAAATAGAACGACTCAGTCACCACTTGTCATGGTTTAGGTGACAGCTGTAATTTTGAAGAAGCTGGCTTCTTCTCTAATTGAAAGACAGTGGATGGTCTGCTAAACCTAAAAAGCAGTTTGTACACAGAACTGTTCCAGTGCTTTCTACAGCATGTGTACCTTAGAGAGAGAGACAATATGGGCTGGCCCGTACTGCTAAGTCTGCACTAGCAGTAAAAGGGAGGACAATGCCTGGACAGTGTTGAGCCAACAGGGCTTTAGAAATGACACCACGGAGGCTTTAAAGCGCACATGCCGACGGCACGTGGGACGTTTGACGGGCTTTCAGGGGACACAACACACACGGCCATGTTGGAAGGCCTGGTATCATACAATGGCAACACCGTCGATCGTATTCTTTTACTTATGACAACAGGTTGGAATAAAAGGGATCGGGTTAGAGCTAGTTTTGAATAATGAATCATGACGTTATTACATATGACTAATTAGGTTCAGCTTCTCAAAACCGAATGTGAAAATATGCTGCTTTTTCATTTTTTAGTAAATTAATTGTTTGAGGGATTTGGATTGTTTACTGTCAAAACAAGCTTTTTAAGCTATATGTATGTATGTATGTATGTATGTATGTGTATATATATATATATATATATATATATATATATATATATATATATATATATACACACACATACATACATATATATATATATATATATATATATATATATATATATACACACATACATACATATGTGTATATATATATATATATATATATATATATATATATAGCAAACAAAATGTATTACGAGATGTCTGAATCTTTGTAAATGATTGAATGAGAGGCAGACTAAGGGATTGATGAAGGCAGCTCCTCCAACATTGAAAGTTCCAAACATAAGTACACAAACATGTTACATTAAACAGAAAAAACATCTCCACTCAGTTACAAAATATGATCACAAAAACAAAGATAGAATTTAGCACCAAAGTTATTTTTAGAAACTGCTAATAAATACAAAAACTACAAAACTGTTTCAGCTTTCTGACTGTGAGCCCGTCTCTAGTTCAACCAGCATTCAGGTTACTGATCAGTAGGGGTGTAACGGTTCAGAAAATTCACGGTTGGGTTCGGTACGATACAGTGGAGCCACGGTTCGGTACGGTACAGTAGAAAACTATAAATGCCAGAGAAATGTACTTGATTTTAAAATATATTTATTCATTACAACTAACATCATAAAGTTATTCTTTGACTTTGAACAATGATGGAACTATACCTGAGTGACCCATCTTCTGGGGTGTCTTCTTAGCAACACATAAGCATAAAAAAACAAAAGCTGCTCCTTAATGTTATGTAGTATTGTTACTTACATCTTGCTTACATCTTGTATTGTTACTTACATCTTGCAAACGAGATTTTTAATCTCAATGGGACTACCTGGTTAAATAAAGGTTTTAAATTCAAACGTGTTCGGTTCGTCATGCGTACCGAACCGTGAGCCTCGTACCGAACGGTTCAATACGAATACCGTTACACCCCTACTGGTCAGTCAGTGACGGGAACACTGCTTCTGGAAAATTAAGTTGCAGTTCAATTTCTAAAATAATTTGTGCTAATCCCACAAGCACAAACTCAATAGAAGCTGTTGAATTATGTTGTTGTAAGGTGACACATTAAAGCCACTAGTAGTGCCGTGGAGCAATGTCTCCATGAGCAGGTGACCTGACGCTAACGACCACAAGACCGATCCCAGAGGTGTCTCCATCTAAACATTAACCTGGTGACTGGCTGCAGTAAAAAGGCCAGTAACGATAATAACGTACTACTTATTGATATAAAAAGGGGTGTGGCTCGTCATGATTGACAGCTTTGATTGACAGCTGCTCTCGAAACTCTGTTTCTGAAAGAAGACACTTCATTTGTAATTCACTGTGGTCATTCTTCAGCCGACATGATGCTGCAGTCTACTGTTCTGACAGACCCTCTCATGCTCTTCTTTGCATGTTGTCTGGTAAGTTCAAACCATGCAGTCCTGTTTGTTAGGCACAGATTATGTTCAACCGATCCTTTGAGTGGGCTGTTAACTTTACAGACATGTCTTCTTCTGTTGGGGTGAACTATTCCTTTAAGACATGCAAGTGGTCAGGGGGTAGTTCCATGTTAACACTGTCTTTAATCATTCCATTATATAGCCTATTCAATCTTATTATATGACTTAGAGTGTTTGTTAGTAGATCAGAGCTTAACTTTTTCTGAATTGACCGACCTGAAGGCCCGATTCTTTTCTATGGCACATTAAATAGTCTTTAACAGTTGTATGCAGTCAGCAGTCATTTAACCAAAGAGCTTACACCTCATCTGAGGATGTGAAGTAACCAAACAGAAAGTCAGAAGCAATGCTGAACTTCAGAGGATATTCTGACCAAGAAGTCTTCTTCAGCAGAGAGTACTGTGGTCCTTCTACTGTGATACCTATACAGCTGTCATATCAAAGTCTCATGATTACTGCTGCAGTCATGAACATCACGTCAGTCTGTACGGTGTTAGCGTCACGTCTGAGTCTGCTGTCACCCACAGTGGTGGCTTTTAGCAGCACGTTAGTTTTTCTTTTGTTTGCTTTGTTCCCTTGTCATATTTGTGCCGAATTAAAAGGACGCGTTCTGCTTTGTCATGAGACGCTTTCAGTAGTGTGTCGTGCTTTACCATCTTTTGCTAATAAGTGAGTGAAAATAAAGAAGACAGATTGTTCCATGGGCTTCTCTGTACCGTGGTCTGATGCTGGCTACGTGTCGCACATAACCAGTCACGTTGGAGAACTTTAGAACAAATCTTTGTTCGGCAAAAAGCTACAATGTCATTATAATAAAACAAAGTAACAACACACCGACTAGCAAATGAAGTTATAGCTAACGTTAGCTGAACCGGCTAATATTAGCTACAATTGAGTCATAAACACAACAGCTGAAGATATTCAGTTGGCCGAGCATTCGTAAAATAAAGTGGACTGTATTCCCTCCGGCAGTAGACCGAGTATCATGTTAGTCTCTCGTTTAAAAGTAAGTACAAGTTGTACATGTTGCTGCCATAACTTTACCTCATTCATCCAACATCCTGCAGACCGCTGCAAACCCGCATGGAACTACGGCGTGTACCGAGGACCAAAATTGATGGCGCGCGAGAGTCCCACGCACACACATTAACTTTCGCTGCAAATCATGTTGTAATAACCTCAGAGTCACAATCAAGACTTTAGTGTAAACTTAACATGGAAGCTGTGAATAGCACGTTTATATGAATATGTGCATGCATGAGTTTTGAATCAGTGTTAACAGCTGTGATAATAATTCCATTATATATATGGACTGTAACGCTCACACAGAGTGAGACATGGGGGCTGCCCATATTCAAATTGAATTATTCTTGCATCCATTATTTGTTGAATTTATTTATCTAATTATTGTAGTCCTAATTATCGCATTTTCCAGGGTGACCTGAGTAGGCTAGAATTGTAATCATTACAATACAATCAAAGTAGCAAGGTGTGATAGTTACATTTAAATGTCAGCATATTCATCGAAATAGCTTGTAAATTGTGTCTCATTTTGTTTCTTGAAAGTCAGATGTATTATTGTCACAATAACATTTTTAATCACATCAATCGTACATTAACCTTTGTTAATTAACCTTCGTACAACTCGTACATTAACCTTTGTTAATGTTGTTTGGCTGCTTTAAAAGGGTTTGAACATATCGTATACAGTATAAACTGTTAAAAAATGCCTCTTTTGCCAGTTTTCTCTTGGGATGAAGGCAACATCATTGCAGGATGGATGCACCCCAACGATTGGAGGCCCGTGCATCTGCTGTTCTCTTATTGGCTCTTTCCGTCTCGTGCTCTGTCTGCAGTCCAGCCCCAGTGGGTACGCCAAGCTGCGCGTGCGCTTTAACCCTCAGAATAGTTAGGTTTGCCGAATTGTGGAAAAGAAGTAACGGAAACGAGAGAATTCTATGTTCAAAATAAAAGGATGCAAACTAATGGACAAGAAGCAAAGAATATTATGTCATTGAGTAAATAGTCAGGTAGCCTAATGCACCTGTGCTTCATTGTATTGCCGGTAGCAATAAAGAATATAACTGCAAATAATTGATCCATTCATCCATTTATCCTCTTAACCATGGCTGGTTCTGGGTTCTACCACCTGGACGAGCAGCCAGAGGCGCAGCATATCATATACATGTGAAAACAAAAGGAACTTTTATTTAAAACGTCATTACTAACTGCTGCAGATACACATGGCAAATCAGCAACAAGTCTTGTAAACGTTTTGATTGGGAGATGATGCTAAAAGATGAACCACTGTTGTAAAGTGGCTGATTATTTGACTTACATGAGCACCACATAAAAAGCAGCTATTATATTATAGTTGTTCTAAAAAAAGATGCAATGTCCTTATTTTGCTCTCTATGTCATGAATGTAATTTAACGTAAATGAACTGTAATAGCAAGGCCAGAAAACCCATTGTGTTTCTCCAGGCTGCGGCCTTTTGATACATTGTAACAGGTGGAGGTCTTTAACAATGATGGTGATTCGAAATTGAAAATCACAGACATGCATGCTGGCTACTCATCACTCAGTATTTCCAAAGCCCTGTCCATGGTATTAAGAGTAAATAAAATGAAAATATCATGTCACGTCAACGCAAAAAGGCAAATGGGGGGGGGGGGGGGGCACTGAGATTGGCCGCACTGCAATGGGTTTTATTTTGAAAGTCTGCAGCGGAACTTCTCCGGGGTATTGCGTGGTATTTGACAGCCGGCGAGGCTTTGAAAGTCTTGAGTGTGACTTCAGTCCAGGAGAGACCATGTCCGCCGTCATAGGCACACTGAATGCACCTCTACTCTCAGTTAAAACGAATTCTCCATGAAGTAACAGTGACGCGGGGCCTCAAGGATGGCCAACTCGGTGAGTAGCCAGGTGGAGGATTTGCTCGCCAGTCCGGTCTAATGGAGTATATTTTTGGACATTTTGCTGGTTTGTCACAGCGGAGGAGTCGGTGGTTTTTACTCCGTAACGAGGATTCTCAATCCGTACAGCTAGCTTGAGTCGATACGTGCCGCGGTGTCCTGATTGAACAGTGTAATGCCCACACAATCCTGCGTATTTAATATTCTTCTCCTTACCACCAAGAACTTAAGCCTTTCGCTTGTACGTAAATTAAGGCAATTTCCAATTAAGGCTCCAGTGCATTCTTAAATTCGGCATAATGTTACACGCGGTGCATAAAGTAGCACGTAAATGAGGTAATATGTCAACTTTCAAGTGCTTTTTTAAATGTTGTTTTCATTACATTCTAATGTAACAGTCGTACCGTTCCCCCGCGGTAGAACACAGTGGGAGCAGTCGTGTAAAGTTTGTGTCAATGTGAAGGGCTCCATGGGGGCTAACCTCCACCCATCAGGACTGGACCTGTGTGCTTCAGCCAACCATTCAAGCCGTAAGTCAGATTCACGCAGGTGTAAACGTGGCGAACATAAACGCTTCATTAAATGAGTTCTACATATCTAATATCTATATAGAATGAGCCGCTTTAATAAGAGAGTGAGCGGGTCATTTCAAGTCGGCGGTTTTAATTGTGTAGTATGGAAGCCTTGGGATATACATTATTTTCTCATTCTGTCAAACACCTGGGTTTTTATTTCATTTCATTTTGAGTTGGTTTTTTCTTCGACTTGAGTCAATCTTGAGTTGTAACCCTGCATCGTTGTGTGTGGCAGGGTGCTGTTCAGGTGAAACTAGAACTCGGTCATCGTGCCCAGCTGAGAAAGAAACCCACTGTGGAAGGCTTCACCCACGACTGGATGGTGTTTGTCCGAGGACCAGAGCACAGCAACATCCAGCACTTTGTGGAGAAAGTGGTGTTCCACCTGCACGAAAGCTTCCCCAAACCAAAAAGAGGTAGGAGACATCCTCTTTCTGCTGGGTTTGGGCCCTTGTGCTCTTTTCTTCAGCTGGTTTCTCATCAGACCAGCAGAGCGTCCACACTGCTCATGTGTCTGCATGCAGTCCTGGAGCTGATCCTTACTGCTAGAGTGAAATGCTCAAATCCATTGTGGAGAAAAGGTAGTGGCTTTTGGCTCTGTGAAACAGTAGTGCATTGCATTTAACGTCCTGCTGCTGAGTTCTGTGTCTCAGAGGACAGAATGGAAACAATGCTAATGTTTAAAATGTGTAAGAGCGTTTCGGCGTCTCTTCTGAACATCACTCCGTACAGATGTGCTTGTGACCCGTTGTTGCTTTTGGATGTGAGAGCGGCTTGATTTGGGTTCTGTGAGGAGGAAGCAGTGACCGGTGTGGTTGGTGTTGGTTGGTTGCAGACCTGCAGCCTGAAACAAAGCAAAACAATAGCAAGTGTTTAAAGTCAAGATTGGACTGATGGGATCTTTATCTGAACAAACCCAGCTGTCCCTGTTTCAAATCCTATACGACAAAGCATCAAGTCCCCAATCTGAGACGCTGAAACCAGCAGAGTTTGTCATCTTTGCTTAAAAAAAACCATTAAAACATTTCAATTTGGTAGAGTAATTGAACAATGAGGCAGATTAATTCTGGGTCAGCGTGTACGATGAATCCAAAGTGATTGTCAAATTCAAAAGCATCTCCATGCAACAGGTTATTCAGTGTAGTCTCCTGCTGTATTCTGATTGGCTGGTTAGCCCAGATGGGTTGTAGCTGTTGTCACATGGTGTGACTTCAGTACCACATTTGTGACTCGGTCATGTTTTTGGTGCAGCTCTAAATCCTTCAGCAGTGTCTCATGTGCCATCGGGGAGCACAGAGACTTCAGGCCATGCTTCTGTGCTGACTGAGAGCGTCCACACGGGGTGTGAGGAGGGCTGTGGTCAGCCTGGTCAGCCGGGCATCGTGGGAGCTGGACGAGTCCTGATGGAGCATCTGGCCCGGAAGGGAAGCATTAACTTCTCCTGTGCTTCTTTTCCCCCCCACTTCAGCCGTTGTTTGGTGAGACTGACTCTTTGCATCGGTCCAATGTTGAGTCCTGTTGCTCCTCGTGTAATTACATAGTTATCGAGTCAGGTTGCACAGGCACTTGTGATTTATAGTCCACATTAGCCAATAATAATTATTTATGTTCTTCTGTTAATTAGGACCAATATGTGCATCTGTCTATTTGTGCCTTTAAGAAGAACGTGGGTAACAGTCTGGACACGTGCATGACTGTCTGCAGTCATTCTATCCATGAATGTATCTAGAGCTGCAACTACCGTTTACTTTCCTTATCCATTAAGCTGCCACTCATTTTCTTTATTTCATGTTTTGGTCAAGAAAATGGTTAATGAACTCATTGATTATCACATCAGTCCTGCTGAGAGAGAGTCATTAGCCTGGCTACATGGTGTCTCATGGTTCTCATGCTGACTCATCTGAAATTAGGGAACATAACACTTCATCGTTTGCATGGAACTGTCACTGACATGTTGTCTATTGGTGAAATCCGACCAGAAGTATCTTGCTAGTAGTGTGAGTGAGGAGCCTCTCTGGCCTCTGACTCCATCATCACTTTTTGTTGACAACTTCAACAGTTTGGTAGTTCCATGTAGAGCTGAGACCATAAATCTATTAAGATTCAAAAAGTTAATTGTGCAACTTTTTGAGTCATTTTGAAAGAAAATGCGTCTTCCAGAATATCCAACATGATTCTTTCTCTACAGCCGTGTGTGTTCTAGAGAAGACGTCACCTTGGACTCTGAGAAGCTGTGATGGACATTCTTTCCTCTAGTTTCTGATATTTTATTGACAAAATAAGACAATCAGCAGATGAATCAGTAATGAAAAGTCCTGAAATCCTTCAGTAATCTCGCCTGTATAACAGAAACAGGCCTCTGAGGTGGTAGGATGTAGTGAACTATGATCAGTGCATCTTTAAGATAGAATCTCTGCTGTGAAGAAAAGTAGAACAAGGCATGTTAGCACATGCTTATTTAACACTGTTGGGATTTAAAGGAGCGTGTTTGGGTTATCAGCATTTAAGAAACTGAATTCTTGACATCAATAGAATTATTAATGTAAGTAACAATTATTAATGATTATTAATATAAACGGGGCACCACCCTGCGAACAGGGACCAATAACCAAACGATAAAACTAAGTCTCATAATTAGTAGTCACTCATAATGTCAATAGTCTGCGTATGACTATACATTCAGTGACAGTGAAGGTTTTTAAGTTCGAGCACAGGCTACTACATACAGTCTTATCAAATACATATGCACAAGTAATCACAGACGACTGCTCCTTAAAGTATAACAGAGTTTATTAAATCAAAATAATAAATGATCAGATCAATTACTATTGCAACCAACAAACGTTATCATACAATTTTATATGCCTAAACTAAAGAATGAATAAAATGGATGAGAGTGTATGTCTGTGTGTGTGTGTATGTGGGTGAAAAGGAGGGGGAGTCTTACCGCTACAGCTAGAGACTACAAAGATGGCGGCGTCGAGTGACGCTGGCCAAAGGGGAGGGGCCTTAAGAACTACAGCTAGAAACTACAAAGATGGCGGAGTCGAGTGACCCGGACAAAATGGCAGAATGGGGCTGCTGTACGTAATTCACGTGTGCCGATGCAGCACGTGTGTGAGGCGCTCGTTTGAACGAGGTTCCCCAGGGGTAGAGCTAGGAGCTGTGTGTGTTACGTGAGAGGAGGAAAGAGAAAAAGGTGGGGGCTCATGAATCATACTTCTGCGTGCGGTCCGCGTTGTAGTGAGCCTGAGTTGCTGGTTCTATCACGCATAAATATACCGCTGTCGTCTTTGAACTGCCGGTAACATATGCCGTGATAAGCCACGCACCTCAGCTCACTCACAGAGTTGATTTAATGAGGAGAGAATACTACACGAAGTGTAATAAAACAAATGAAAGAAATCAAATGAATCCCAAGCAAACAGTCATAGTTGATACACACATACAGCGGAACTTCTCTGTTCCGTAATGATTGCGCAATATCTCGATATCACGCGACAGTAACTTAAACACACAAAAACACGGGAATATCAACATATAAATGAATGGCCTGAATTAAACTTAAGTTAATTTAAGCTAAGCTATGCCCAAATGCCAAGAACCTTACTTGTAGATGCTTCGTTGCAACGTGGAAGTGTTCGTGGCAAAGCTGTCCTTTTTCTTCGAGAGGAAGGGGGGGGGGGCGGCTTCTCAGCGCGGCGTTTGAGCTGGCGCTGTTTCGGCCCGTCGTGGCGTGAGCTCGTTCTGGAGCGAAACGCAGACGTGATCAATCCTCGCTTCAGGGAGGATGACCTAACTTCGGTTGAGACGACGTGGTCCGTAGGTCTCCCGGTAATCATCGGTCAGGAGAGGTCTAGACGTCTTCCTGCCGGGGTGTGCGCAAAAAGGAAAAGGAGCAGGAAGCACTGAACGGATCGCTGAAGCAGATTCGTTATCGCGGGCTGTTTCATCCAGCGAAATGGCTTGTCAGGGTTTGATGAGGGGAGAAGGGCCGTGGCTCCCTCGTGGCCGGCGTCGCGCTGGCGGGGCAAGCTGGACTCTCTGTGGCCTGGCCGGGGGGGGTCCGGGCGAAGAGAGCGTGGTGTGCCTCCTGTTAACCCCGGAGGGAAAATTGGAAAAAAGCAATGAGGTGGGGCAAGGAGACAGTTTTATAGAACAGGGGTCGAACCACAGGGGTCCTGGGTTACCCTGGCCTTCGGCCAATGAGATTGGACCATAGTTTTTTGGGGGGAGGGGGAATTCACACCTGAGTGTGAAATTCCACCCAGAGGAGGCTTGTTCTCATCAAACTACAAATCAGGATGAAACCTTTGCTTGGAAAAGTGAAGGCCTGATTCTCTTTGTCCACAGCACATGTTGAAGCCATCTGGTCAGAGCCCAACATCCCCCCTTTGTTCTGAAGAGCGAGGTGTTGGCTTCGGTCTTTAGAGCAAACCAAGGGCTGGCATGTGCATCCATGTGGTGGGGAAACCTGAAGAGGTGAGACAGTCCAAGTGTTCCTGAGACCAAAAGCAGTGGTTAAAACAGGCAGTGTTCATTGTTCATAGAGTTCATTGTTCATAGTGGTCAAGTTCATGGTGTTCAAGTTCAGAGTTCATTGGCATCTGGGCAGATGACTAAGGTGGCATCTGGGCAGATGACGTTAACTACTTCTACCTACATCTACTATCATACACAATTCAAATCATAGGTGAGCAAAACATTATTCCCAAATAATTCAATCGCTATTATGATGTTGTGATAATCTAGCATTGCGGCATAGTGTCAAAGAAAGTAACAACCCAAATAAACAAAACAAAACACAAAAGAGAGAGAAGGAAAGAATAGAAAGACAAGAAGCAGGTGAGGGGCAAACAGTGGTTACTGGTTCAACTCCTAGACAGGACTGGAGTCCGTCGGCGGAGCAGTCGTAGGTTGGCTACGTGGTGTTATGAATAGGAGGGAATCCAGTTAGTCTGTCGCTTCTGGATCTATTGGTACATGATATGTGCGTCTATCTCTCTCTGATCGGTAGATTTAGAGCGAGTCCTGTGTCTAAGTTTTGGAATCTATCGATATTGGAGTTGCGTTGCCAAGACTATAGGCCAGAGGTACCTGTGAGGGTTGCATAACAGTAGTGGTAGCAGATTTACAGATTTCTTAGCACGGCTAGTGTGACTAGCTAGGCTGGTCTCTCGCTGCTCCAGCTGTTGACAGCTGAGCCTTCTCGGATGAGGTCCTGGGTTAAATCTGACTGCTACGGCAGAGGTTATGTCCTCTTTGGTTACTTCTGATAGAGTCTATAAAGCATGCAAAGAGTTGTTCATGAGAGTGGAGCATCAGTTTACAGTCGCAATGGTTTGTCAGGTCATGCAACTGTTCTGGTTGAAGTTGGATGTGTTAGCGGTTAGTGCATGTCTACAGGGTGAGTTGGAGCATGCAGTTAAACGTTAGTAGTCAATAGTAAGCTGCCATTCTGCCGGTTGGTTTCGGCACTGGCGAGATTAGAGTGTACTTCCTGTGAAGTGCATCTCTCTAAGTTTCTGTTGTCAGAGATCCCACCCCCCTCGCGCTGTTCAAGTGGCGAGGGCGGATATCCCACGTTACCGTCAGCACTCAGGGAAACGTCGCGAACAGTTTCACTCTGGAGTGTGTCATGGCGGGCTGGTGATATCTCCCTCCCCCCACCCTCCTAATTAGAGATGGAGACAGGTCCGGCGCACAGGTCAAGTTCAGTTACCTACGGCACTGGCGACTTGACAGGCCCGGGCGATGACTCGGCTGAAAGAAGGCGGTGGCTTCGTTGAACAAGCTGGAGGTGGCTCATGCTGACAGAGCAGGAGAAGAAGGCTTAGTTGACGAAAGATCTTACGAGCTAGGGTGCTCGAAGGGCCTCTAAGGGCCTCTAAGGTTGTGGCTTCCTAGAGGTGGATGCGAAAAGGTGGGGGAACACATGAGGCTCATTTCTGACCCGGAGTCGGGTCGAGCAAGAGTGTTATGACCCCCCAGTAGGACTGAAGAATATGTATAGATATATACATAACGGGCATTGCCTTTGCGAACAAGGTCGCCCAAGAAGGTTGAAGAACGAGGTGCGAAATGGGAGTGGTCGTTTCCGGAAGTGTGCTGAGTTCTCTTCCCCCCCCCCTACCACGTCGACTTGGCAGCAGGCGGAAAGGTCACTTGGCTTAGTCAGGTGGGCTGCGAGTCAGCGTTACCTGATGGGTTGCCCTTGAGGGCGTCTTTCACCCCCCTGGTTCCGTTGGTCTTTCGACCGCCAGGGTTGTTTGTTCCTCGGGGGTGACCAGGGCTCGCTAGGCCAAGTCCTCTCGTCGTCTTCCAACGCTAGGTCGGAGTCGCTCGACTGTTGGATGCCTAAGACTATGGCGGTGTCTTCGTACCGATTTGTCGGCCGTCCGCGTGTCTCCCATGCAAGTTGCGCGTATTTCCTAATCTCTGGCATGGTGAGGTTACTCGTTCTGCAGTGCATAGTAACATCGTATCTCACGTTGTCGTGGAGATTGTGCAAGAAAAGCGACTTGAAGGCATGGTCTTCTTCTAGACCTGGGGCGTTACGTCCTTGGAAGTACGCAGATCTCAAGCGCCTGAAGTAGTCTCTCGGAGACTCTAGCCTTTCCTGGGAAATGGCAAAGGCGCCGAGGGTGGCAGAAGCTGGGTCGGTGTACAGGGAGTACTCCTCCCTAAGGGCGTGACAAAGGGATGAATAGCAGTCGCGGATGCTCGGCTGGAGCGTTTCCACGAAAGCGTGGACGCTTCGCGCTGTGGTTTTCCACACTAGCTTTAGCTTTTCGCGCGATGAGGGGCGCGATAGGTCGAGGAGGCAGCGATCGATCTCCCTTAGGTAGTCATCGATGCTCGAGTCGTGATTATCGGGATTAAAGCGCTCTACGTCTTTTACCAGAGACTCAATCTGTCGAGTGCGCAGGCCTCCAAGGTTGATGGGGCCTGGGCCGTCCGAGTCGTCTGGGTCTCCATACTCGCGATGGTGGTAACGACTATCATCCTCCCTCCCTGAGGGGGATGGGGTCAGTTCTTGTCGCGCGCGTGAACTGCGTGGAGGATTGCGGTCGCCTGAGGTGGTTTTGAAGCCACCTGGGCCGACTAGGACCTGGTGTTGGTCCTCTCTCCTCCTGGTTGCGGATGTCGCTTTCAAGAAATGCAAGGTGGTTCGGGTCTTGGGGAATGAGGGAGCCGAGACCAAGAAATGACTGGGCTGAAAGGCTTGATAGGGGGTAGCAGTACCTACCGGGGTTGCTGGAACACCTTGAAGCGCTTTCAGTTTGTCATCACTCTCTAATGCTTTAGAGAGTTTTAGGTTGACCTCTCTGAGGTCACTGCGCAGGCTACTATTTTCTGACTGTAGGGCTCTACAGTCACGTGACAACTCCTGAACCTCTGTTCGGAGTGTCCAGATCTCGCGTTGCTGCTCGTCGCTCTGTGCCCGGGTTCGGGCAGCTTGCAGCTGCATTTTCTGATGATAGATGAGCAGTATTTCGCCGATTACGTCCTGAATCAGGCGCTCTCTGTTACCTGCTGGGTTATTTACATAAGCCACCAGCTGCTCTAATTGCTCGTCGCATAGGACAGCAGTGTATTTTGCAAAGTACTCTCTTTCCTTTGCTGTGAGTCCGAGGACCTCAGCCACCGCATCTCGTAATGCGGTGTCTTCTGGAGCTACAGCTCCAGGAATGGGGGATTTCTCGTCGCTCATTCTCTCTAATGAGTGCGGCTCCCAATAGTTGTTAATTCCCTAGTGTTAGAACGGAAACTGTTAGTGTTTACGGTTCTCAGTGAAATGTCTAGTTCTGTAACTTAGGATTTCTACTGTTAGATGTTAATTACTGTTAGTGTTACGGTTCATGCAGGCGCACAGTGAAATGTCTAGCTCTGTGACTTACGTTTCTACTGTTGCTGCTCTGAGGTATCACTACTGCTTTGCAGCCAGAGGTGCGAAAATGCTAATGTGGTTTAGCACTTTGGGCCTGTGACAGCTGTGTGTGACTTCTTTGGAGGGATTTAAGAAACAAGCAAGGTATTACAAATAAACGATCAAATCTACTACACAGCTGGCTGTTAGTTTAAGAAGTGAAACAAATTATTAAACCTGGAAAGGAAACGAAATAAAATTTCGAGAAGGGAATTAAAGATTAAGATTAAAAATCAAAATTTAAAATCAAAAATTTAATTACAATAAGACAAGATTTTGAAGATCAAAGCCTACCTATTTTGGGAAATAAGTTTCAGGAATTTGGATCATTCAAAAGAAGAAAAAAAATAATTTTTCGAAAAAAATATTTTTTTGGAAAATTAATTATTCAAAAATAATTATGGATTAATGTGCATATATACTGTAACAAAACTGGAATAACGTACCCTCACACGGGGCACCATTATGTTGGGATCTAAAGGAGCGTGTTTGGGTTATCAGCATTTAAGAAACTGAATTCTTGACATCAATAGAATTATTGATGTATGTAACAATTATTAATGATTATTAATATAAACGGGGCACCACCCTGCGAACAGGGACCAATAACCAAACGATAAAACTAAGTCTCATAATTAGTAGTCACTCATAATGTCAATAGTCTGCGTATGACTATACATTCAGTGACAGTGAAGGTTTTTAAGTTCGAGCACAGGCTACTACATACAGTCTTATCAAATACATATGCACAAGTAATCACAGACGACTGCTCCTTAAAGTATAACAGAGTTTATTAAATCAAAATAATAAATGATCAGATCAATTACTATTGCAACCAACAAACGTTATCATACAATTTTATATGCCTAACCCAGGGGTGTCAAACATACGGCCCGCGGGCCGCATCCGGCCCGCCACGTCATTTTATGTGGCCCGCGAATCCGCCAGCAAAAAAAAAAAATAATAATTACATTTTTTTTTTTATTAATTATTATTTTTTTTACAAAAATTAAAAGTTAGATGTGAAAATAAAAATATCCCCATGGTCGAAATTATGAGATAGAAAGTCGAAGTGATGAGATAGCATGTTGTCTGTGTGCCGACATTAAAACTATCACAACAGGTGGACAGGAGATGCAACAACCCATAAAGAGGATTTCCAACAAGTGATCGTGCCTTTCTCAACATGCGTACTTCTCTGCACTTGTAAACTCGTGGACTTGTGAAACGTCATCAGTCTCAGCCCAAGTACTGTTCCAATTCAAAGTTCACATCGAGCGGAGATGTTTGAGTATAAAAAAACTTTGAGTTGAGCCATTCGCGCCGCCGGTCTCACCGGGGGCTATTTGTGTTCATTCGCACTGGACGCGTCGGAGAGGGGGCGGGGCTTATCGCCCTGAAAGCCGTTCAACTGTCCGCCATTAACCATGGAAAAAATAACCTCTATTTCTGCTTAGTACGTGTTGTGGAAGTCACAGATATCCCGGGAAACTAAACTAAATATGTTAGGAGTGGTTACATTTACAACCGGCCCTTTGAGGGCGACCGTGATGCTGATGTGGCCCCAGAGTGAAAATGAGTTTGACACCCCTGGCCTAAACTAAAGAATGAATAAAATGGATGAGAGTGTATGTCTGTGTGTGTGTGTGTGTGTGTATGTGGGTGAAAAGGAGGGGGAGTCTTACCGCTACAGCTAGAGACTACAAAGATGGCGGCGTCGAGTGACGCTGGCCAAAGGGGAGGGGCCTTAAGAACTACAGCTAGAAACTACAAAGATGGCGGAGTCGAGTGACCCGGACAAAATGGCAGAATGGGGCTGCTGTACGTAATTCACGTGTGCCGATGCAGCACGTGTGTGAGGCGCTCGTTTGAACGAGGTTCCCCAGGGGTAGAGCTAGGAGCTGTGTGTGTTACGTGAGAGGAGGAAAGAGAAAAAGGTGGGGGCTCATGAATCATACTTCTGCGTGCGGTCCGCGTTGTAGTGAGCCTGAGTTGCTGGTTCTATCACGCATAAATATACCGCTGTCGTCTTTGAACTGCCGGTAACATATGCCGTGATAAGCCACGCACCTCAGCTCACTCACAGAGTTGATTTAATGAGGAGAGAATACTACACGAAGTGTAATAAAACAAATGAAAGAAATCAAATGAATCCCAAGCAAACAGTCATAGTTGATACACACATACAGCGGAACTTCTCTGTTCCGTAATGATTGCGCAATATCTCGATATCACGCGACAGTAACTTAAACACACAAAAACACGGGAATATCAACATATAAATGAATGGCCTGAATTAAACTTAAGTTAATTTAAGCTAAGCTATGCCCAAATGCCAAGAACCTTACTTGTAGATGCTTCGTTGCAATGTGGAAGTGTTCGTGGCAAAGCTGTCCTTTTTCTTCGAGAGGAAGGGGGGGGGGGGGCGGCTTCTCAGCGCGGCGTTTGAGCTGGCGCTGTTTCGGTCCGTCGTGGCGTGAGCTCGTTCTGGAGCGAAACGCAGACGTGATCAATCCTCGCTTCAGGGAGGATGACCTAACTTCGGTTGAGACGACGTGGTCCGTAGGTCTCCCGGTAATCATCGGTCAGGAGAGGTCTAGACGTCTTCCTGCCGGGGTGTGCGCAAAAAGGAAAAGGAGCAGGAAGCACTGAACGGATCGCTGAAGCAGATTCGTTATCGCGGGCTGTTTCATCCAGCGAAATGGCTTGTCAGGGTTTGATGAGGGGAGAAGGGCCGTGGCTCCCTCGTGGCCGGCGTCGCGCTGGCGGGGCAAGCTGGACTCTCTGTGGCCTGGCCGGGGGGGGTCCGGGCGAAGAGAGCGTGGTGTGCCTCCTGTTAACCCCGGAGGGAAAATTGGAAAAAAGCAATGAGGTGGGGCAAGGAGACAGTTTTATAGAACAGGGGTCGAACCACAGGGGTCCTGGGTTACCCTGGCCTTCGGCCAATGAGATTGGACCATAGTTTTTTGGGGGGAGGGGGAATTCACACCTGAGTGTGAAATTCCACCCAGAGGAGGCTTGTTCTCATCAAACTACAAATCAGGATGAAACCTTTGCTTGGAAAAGTGAAGGCCTGATTCTCTTTGTCCACAGCACATGTTGAAGCCATCTGGTCAGAGCCCAACAAACACTTAGAATCTTTTCAAAGGCAAATTAGAGAATAATAAATACTTTTGAAAGTGTTCTCCATCGTGCTGTCTCAGCACAAACCTGTCTCTTTATGAAATACATCAATAAGTCTCATTGTATTACTATGTATGGTACAATCTGCCTGGACTCTTGATGATGATGATGATGATGATGATGATGATGATGTTAGCCATAAACGGAGGAATGTCATGTGTTCACTTCACCTCCACAGAAGCTCAGCTTGTTGGCTAGGTGCAGGAATGACTCTGACAGACTCCTCTGTGGGACAAGAAAGCCCTTTTAATCGATGTGTTCAACACTTTCTCTGATCCTGGATCCTTTTCCAGGGCTCACCACGAGCTGCTGGGATCACCTGCCTGCTCCCAGAGTCTACTGTGTTGTACATGTACAGTATAAGAAGCACAGGAGACGGACCTAGTGCTCACAGCCGGGTGGAAATGTTTCATGTATTCATTTCCCACAGAGCTGTCACATCCCTCTGCTGATATGGAACCTTCAAAGCTTCAAGTTTCTCCTAAAAGGCCTTTGACATGTGACCAGATGAGGTTTGGCTTCCTCCGTCTCCCTCTTCTTTCTGTGCAGTCCAATCTAAATACATGTGATGTAGGCTGGAAGGCTTGAGGCCAGAACTAACCTTCAACAAGTCTCTGAGACGACACATGCCGTGAGATCTCTCCTGAGTCGCTGAAGTCTTCCGTGTGTTTGAACATGGCGACAGGTCGTGAGCTGATCGGTCGGGTCTTCTGATCGGTCGGGCCTTCTGATCGGTCGGGCCTTCTGATCGGTCGGGTCTTCTGATCGGTCGGGTCTTCTGATCGGTCGGGCCTTCTGATCGGTCGGGCCTTCTGATCGGTCGGGCCTTCTGATCGGTCGGGTCTTCTGATCGGTCGGGTCTTCTGATCGGTCGGGTCTTCTGATCGGTCGGGCCTTCTGATCGGTCGGGCCTTCTGATCGGTCGGGCCTTCTGATCGGTCGGGCCTTCTGATCGGTCGGGCCTTCTGATCGGTCGGGCCTTCTGATCGGTCGGGCCTTCTGATCGGTCGGGTCTTCTGATCGGTCGGGTCTTCTGATCGGTCGGGCCTTCTGATCGGTCGGGCCTTCTGATCGGTCGGGCCTTCTGATCGGTCGGGTCTTCTGATCGGTCGGGCCTTCTGATCGGTCGGGTCTTCTGATCGGTCGGGTCTTCAGATGCTCCCCAGAGTTTCTAGTTGGAACACAGCCGGGGTGGAATAGATGAGAGGATGACTGCATGGCTTCATTTGCTCAAACTCTTGAGGACAATGTAGCATTTTGCTACAATCAAACTAAAGTCACCCACAGGTCCACTCTCTCCACCAGAGACATGATGTCAAAGGCCAGCCCTACCTCTGTTTGATTGGACATGTACTCGACAGGAGTCCTCTGTGAAGGCTTCTGGTGGAAGCTAGACGGAGAACGATTCACTGAGGGTTAGATCCACCTGTTCAGGTTTCGATACATCTTTACCTCAAATAGACAAAATCATGCTTGAAATGAATTAGAGCTAAAACAATTAAT
Organism: Melanostigma gelatinosum; assembly: GCF_949748355.1. Taxonomy (NCBI): domain Eukaryota; kingdom Metazoa; phylum Chordata; class Actinopteri; order Perciformes; family Zoarcidae; genus Melanostigma; species Melanostigma gelatinosum. The sequence goes on from NC_136656.1 coordinate 15,820,345, forward strand.
CAATTTGTGGATCAACAAAATAATATTCAGCAACTATTTCACAATCAATAGTTTTAATAAAGAGTGAATATTTCAGGTGCTGGAGCGTTGATTTGAAGATGCCTTATTCTTCACAAATGTTCTGATGTTATCAGCAGCGTTTCACTGATTTATCAAGCACAAATGCATCATCATCAACATCATCATCGTCATCATCATCGTCAGATTAGAGGATTTTCTGCCCTTATTTGTCAAGAAATTGTAAAATGCATTTTTTTCCACAATCTTTTTTTATTTCATTTTTACATTTTATAGACAACCAATTCATTGAGAACAAAATTGTCCAATAAATCGTTCATCATAAATTGCAACCCTAATGAGATGAGGTCGCGTTAGATCTCGTTGCAACAAGCTTATTACTATCATTATTATTATTATCATTATTATTATCTCGTGAATCTGAGTCTTCACATTAAATCAATTGGTGTGTTTTATTCCCATGGTTTAGCCTTTGTGCTCGACAAACGACTTAACAATTAATAGATTGTCACACTGTTGGTGCCTATTCGTTTTCTGTCGATTCATATTTTTTCCTTTTTCCTTTCCATGGACGGAGGTTATGGACAGAGGGGATGGACAGACGTTATGGACAGAGGGGATGGACAGACGTTATGGACAGAGGGGATGGTCTGTTGTACAGAGATTGGATATACAAATAAAGCTGAAGTGAATTAATTTAACTAACCCTGGCCGAGTTGATGATGGAACAGAATTCACAGGAACAAGGATGGTGGTTGACTTGTGGCTTTACACATGTATGCAGACTGAAGACCCACTAAGTGAGCTCGCTGTAGTTTGGTGTAGCCGGACCTGTTTGTCACCGTCGTACTGCCGGTCTTACTGAGCGGTCCAGCAGGGAGACCGCCAACCGTACAAGCTCTCGCTCCTCTTCTTTTCCTGCCACAGTGTTTCATTTAGTCCATTAAGCAGCTGTTGAAGATTCCACTTCCTCACTTAAGAAGCTTTTTACTCACCTGCACGTGTCACATGGTGACTCTCCGCCCACTCTAAATGAAGGGGGGGGCGTTTAAACACGTAGTAAGCACAAAGTCAATCTGTGCTCACATGTAGCTGCTGTTTTTAGAGTCCAGAGATGACATTGTACTTCTCTTTTTACTTTTGTGGACAGCAGGAATATTTGTGGCGTGTTAGGAAAGCTGCTATTTAGTGCAGAGTTTAGAATAGCATCCTTATAACCACTGATCCGATCATTTGAATACGCTGTGTGCTGAGATACCTCCACCTGGACCTCCTCTTGCATAACACCGGAGGTTAGAGGATGAAAGTCAGGGGAACTTCGGGGTTCTGTGAGGAGGAGGGCTGCAGGAGAGCGTTTGTTCTGTGGACCAGAGATCCTGTCAGGATGTCATTGCCACTTGGCTCACTAGATTGAGGAGGCGTCTATTGTTTAGTTTAGTGTCAGCCACGCTTTATTTGCTCTTGTAAAGATGCTGACAGGCTCACATGGTACACTGATAGGATTCTCCACATCAGCTGCTCTGTTCTTCTTATCATCCGAGCAGCAGCCGTCACAACACACAAGCACTTCCTCCCACTCAGGCAACACTTTAAGATTAATAACCAATCAGTGCGTAAAGCTGCCACTGCGCTTCATTATGGCCACGCGGTTAACGGGCCGGCGTTACGCGGCGTTGCCACGGCAACGGCCCAGTGGCAGCGGCGTTTGAACAAACGGAGGTAAAGAGCTCTGTGGAACCAGTGAGGGGGTTCTATTCTGGCAATAGGCGGCAGCGGCTCACGCTGCTTAAGCACCTCATTTGGAGCCGCGGCTGCTCTGGAGAGGTGTTTGTGATATTTCAGGGGACTGTCACTTTTATGGACAGACGTAAGACCGTGTAATGGGAAATAAATGGTTTCAGAGATTCACAAGAGCTGAGGGGTTTTGCCTTCAAAGACCACGGTGCTCTTTGTTACAGAGGAAGAGAGAGATGTGTGGTGTGGTGTTTGTGCTGGCCTGGCTCTGCAAAGCTCTAGTGCTCCAGTGTTGGGATAGTTAGTAGTATTATAACAACACCACCAGCCACAGCCAGCTATGTATTTGGTTCAGCAGGAAGAACTAAAAGAAAGCCACACGGTTTGTCTTTTTCATGACAAATTAAAACCTCAGACCATCAGTGGAGGTCACTGTTTGATGCACGTAGAATACACGATATGTATATTCATGCACGTAAGTGTGAGCAACATGTACTGAGGTTAGCACAACCAGCTGATTGGCGTGAGTCAGTCACACTGTGGAGAGCACAAAAGAAACAGCGGAGCTGTACTGAGCACACACCAAACCGCAACGCCTGTGCAACGCCTGTGCAACGCCTGTGCAACGCCGCACCCAAAGTAGCGTGGCCTCGTGCATGCCAGGTAGTGTGTAATTCCTGGATAACCGTCGCTTCTGCTCATTTGTACAGCACAGTGGATAATTCCTAGATAAATGCCATTTCTGCTTGTTTATACGGGGTAGTGGATAATTCCTGGACATCGGCAGCACGCGTCTGTAATTTATTTTAAGACCATAACGTCAACATCTCCCAAACGATCAAGGTTTTTCCTCACTGTTATATGAGCTGTACATCTAGAGGCAAACCCAACATGGTTTGATCACAACTGTTCCACTGCCAAAGCTGCGGTCCTCGCTCTTTTGAATTTGTGTTCCACTAGTGCCAAGTTATAGACCTAGTTGGAGTGCATGAGGTGAACACAGTCAATATTTGGTTGACATATATATGTATGTATGTATGTATGTATGTATGTATGTATGTATGTATGTATGTATATATGTATGTATGTATGTATGTATATATGTATATATGTATATATGTATATATGTATATATATATGTATATATATATATATGTATATATATGTATATATATGTATATATATGTATATGTATATATATGTATATATATGTATATATATGTATATATATGTATTGTGACAGCCCCCGGGGTGGACAGGGGGTTTCACGACAACACTGACCAATCAACACAACCAGTCGGCAGATAAACGGTTCAAGTGAGGTTTTTACTGAAGGTAGAGAGTGGAAAGAGGTAGGATAGACACTCAATAACACAATGTCCGCTTTCCAGAGGGATGGTCGGTGTCCAATTCCACGGTTCGGTGCACAACGGGTATTCCTCAGACGGTCCAGGGCGCGGGCAGGAGCAGGGTAGTCGTACAGGCAGGGGTCGTGAGCCGGGCGGGTAGTCAGACGTTCCAGGGTGATCCAGGGGTAAGGCAGTCTTCTCCAAGGGTTTCGCTGATTAGGCTCCTTCTTCTTCTTCTTCTTCTTCCTCTTCTACTCCTACTCTCTCCCGGTTTCCTGTTTCCTGGGCCCCTTTTGTAGTCCCCTCCTCCTCCTCTGATAGGGTGTGGTCGCTCCCTCGTCTCTCCTCCTCAGGTGTTGCTTGTTGGGCTGATGGTGGTTTGGCGCTCTTTTCCATTCCCTGACATGGGGGCTCCGCCTCCATGTCAGGCAATATCGTCCCTCTATCACTACCCCTCTGGGGTTGCCCCTCCGGCTGCCACATACCCCCCCCCTTAAATCCGACCTGGGGGGAGGACTGCTCCAGGAACCTAGGGCGTCCCGTCTTGACAGGGCGTCCGCGTTTCCATGAGCGGCCCCGGATCTGTGGACAACAGAGAAAGCATACGGCTGAAGGGATAAAAACCAGCGGGTGACCCTGGCGTTATTGTCTTTCGTTCTGGACATCCATACCAGGGGGGCGTGGTCCGTGACCAGGGTAAAGTGCCGTCCCAGCAGATAGTATTTCAATTCCCCCAGAGCCCATTTGATGGCCAAACATTCCTTCTCGACCGTGGCGTATCTTGTTTCTCTAGGTAATAGTTTTCTGCTTACGTATGTGATTGGGTGCTCCTCTCCATCCCTCAGCTGGGACAGGACGGCACCCACCCCGGTCTCGGAGGCATCCGTCTGTACCACCAACGGTTGGGTAAAGTCCGGGGTCACCAGCACTGGTTCGGAACAAAGTGCTTCCTTCAGCTTCTCGAAGGCGTCCTCGGTCTCTGCCGTCCAGACGATCCGATCTGGCAGCCGGTTTTTGGTTAGGTCCGTCAGGGGCGCTGCAAGGGCAGAGAACTGGGGAACAAAACGTCGGTAGTAGCTAGCTAGCCCAATGAATGCTCGTACCTGTTTCTTTGTGCGGGGGCGGGGCCACTCCCGGATCGCCTCGACTTTCCCTACCTGGGGCTTGACGCAGCCGCGGCCGATGGTGTACCCCAGGTAGTCAGCTTCCCGGAGGCCGAGGCGACATTTCTTGGGGTTGGCTGTCAGCCCCGCCCCTCGCAGAGCTTTCAGGACTGCTTCCAGTCTTTGGAGGTGAGCCCCCCATTCCTCCCCGTGTACGACGATGTCGTCCAGATAGGCTGCCGCGTATTCTCGATGGGGACGAAGTACCTGGTCCATCAGTCTCTGGTACGTGGGGGGGGCTCCGTGGAGACCGAACGGCAGCCTCTTATAGTGGTACAGGCCCATGGGAGTAGTGAAGGCCGTTTCATGGATCAAAAAGGGGGCTATTAACTCTGCCCAGTGATCTTCTGGCCATTTTTCGCGGAGTGCCGTTGTCTGGAATATTTGAAAAAAAACTTCAACATCGTCAGCTGCCGTTTGTTTGAGAATGAAGCGCGCTGGATTGGCTTTCTCCACGGTATGTTGCTCCTGTTGGTTTTGTAACATGCCCTTGATTTCGCTTTGCATGGCATCCGCGCGTTCTGTTTGCAATTCCATATATTTCTCCATTTGTATTTGCTGTTGGTATTGTTGTTGCTGCTGGGATTGGAGGATTTGCATTTGTAATTGCATGGCTTGTTCGTGGCGCTTTTGGGTTTCTTGGTTGCTAGCGATTAGCCCCGCTAGCAGCTCTTGAAATGGCACCGGGGTGGCCATGCTTACTGGGTCGGTTGGTCTATCGGTCAGCGTTGCCAGAACCGGGTTGTGCCCACATTCTCCACCAAGTTGTGACAGCCCCCGGGGTGGACAGGGGGTTTCACGACAACACTGACCAATCAACACAACCAGTCGGCAGATAAACGGTTCAAGTGAGGTTTTTACTGAAGGTAGAGAGTGGAAAGAGGTAGGATAGACACTCAATAACACAATGTCCGCTTTCCAGAGGGATGGTCGGTGTCCAATTCCACGGTTCGGTGCACAACGGGTATTCCTCAGACGGTCCAGGGCGCGGGCAGGAGCAGGGTAGTCGTACAGGCAGGGGTCGTGAGCCGGGCGGGTAGTCAGACGTTCCAGGGTGATCCAGGGGTAAGGCAGTCTTCTCCAAGGGTTTCGCTGATTAGGCTCCTTCTTCTTCTTCTTCTTCTTCCTCTTCTACTCCTACTCTCTCCCGGTTTCCTGTTTCCTGGGCCCCTTTTGTAGTCCCCTCCTCCTCCTCTGATAGGGTGTGGTCGCTCCCTCGTCTCTCCTCCTCAGGTGTTGCTTGTTGGGCTGATGGTGGTTTGGCGCTCTTTTCCATTCCCTGACATGGGGGCTCCGCCTCCATGTCAGGCAATATCGTCCCTCTATCACTACCCCTCTGGGGTTGCCCCTCCGGCTGCCACAGTATATATATGTATATATATATATATATATATATGTATATGTATATGTATATATATGTATATATATGTATATATATATATATATATATGTATATATATATATATATGTATATATATATGTATATATATATATATGTATATATATATGTATATATGTCTCATAGGGTGTGTTGCTCATTGTATGAGAGGACTTGCATACAGCAGCTCTGTGCTGCTCTTCTTAAGGTGGAAACGTTAACCTCTCGTCTCATTTGTGCTCCTGTGAATTGAAACCTCCGGATCTGTGAGTTCCATCAAGGTTTGCACTACGAAGCTATCTGAAGCTTCAAGTTTACACCTCCTGTCCCAGGTTTTTCAAAAGGCATCTCAGAGACCCAGAAATTCACTTCCTTACACTCACACTTACTCAGAGTATCGCCCTCCCCTACAGAAAGAGCGTTCTGTTCTGTGAGCCAGATTGGCGACAGTATAAGCCCCTTACATTACACACACACACACACACACACACACACACACACACACACACACACGCATGTAGCAACGATTGGGCCAACATGTTAGCCTCTGGCCATCTCCCTGGCTCCGTGGAACGCTCCCATGAAGCCTCTTAACTCCCCTCATGCTCTACTCAGGCTTAATTTGTGGCTTGTGTGCACATACCACATAAGTCAAGTCACTGCAGTGACCTATACATCAGATCCTCCTCCTCAGGCTCAGTGTGTCTCACAAGCTGCAGTGCATTCCTGTGCTTTGGCTTGTCTTTGTCACGACTTGGATTGTATGAGGTTTCTCTGTGTCTGCTGGATGTGCAGAGAATCAATTAACTGCCAACGCTAAGCCACGCAAAGCCAGAACAAGTATTTCAAGTCTTTATTTTAGTATTGGGTTCAGATCAGACAGCAGCTGGTCGACAAGGCTCCACACTGCTGTTTCACTTCATTATAGTCCTCTATAGTGGGCTTTCTTCATACAAACACACGACTCAAATGATTTGGAAATAAATGATTGTATTTGTATTTATTTTGAAATGTGAATTGAGTAGTTATAATGATGTATTTTAAGCTGCTTAGAGCTAGTGTTAGTAAATTCATCTCTAATATCTATTTAATATTTATGTGTAAAAACTCTTTATATTTATTTAAGATACTTATCGTAAAAATTGACCTTCGCCCGACTCTCATTTCCACTGAACACATTCATCATGATGTCATTGAATGAGCCTCTGTGCTAGCCGTTAGCTTCCAACACAGATTTGTTGTTCACATGTAACATTATTAGGGATCAGCGAATAGAAAGCATTAATACTGATCTCCTGATGCATATGCTAACTGAATAATAGCTGATAACAGTCGTTGGGCTAAACCAGGGGTCTCAAACTCCCGGCCCGCCACGTCATTTTATGTGGCCCGCTATTCCGCCAGCAAAAAAAAAAATATATTAAAAAAATATATATATATTCTATTTTTTTTAAAGTTAGACTTGATAATAAAAATATCCCCAGAGTCGAAATTATGAGCTAGAAAGTCGAAGTTATGAGATAGAAAGTCGAAGTTATGAGTAGGGTTGGGTATCGTTTGGGTTTTTTCCGATACCGGTGCTAAAACGATACTTTTAAAACAATACCGGTGCTAAAACGATACTTTTAAAACGATTCCGGTGCATGAACAGATACTTTTTTCTTCAAATTGAACAATATATTAACTGTTAAAGTATACGATAAATATAAATAAATACAAAACACTTTTCTTCATGTGGGATTGTGCAAACGCACCCTTGAAAGGATTTTAAGCGTTCAACAAAGTTATTGTAATAACTTGTTTGATATTTGTCTTTGATATTTTCTTTAATAGTTTGATCTTTGATCGAGTAATGTGGGTTTCTTAACCCAAAATTAAAAGGATTTAAGTTATAATAACAGAAATATGCTTAAATATATGTTTACATTTATATAACTGCATGTACAATATTTTTACACTTTAATAAACAATAATCAAATGCAGAGACAGTTATTTACCAATCTGTTAGGAGTAGTTACATTTACACAGTCTTACATTTACAACCGGCCCTTTGAGGCCGACCGTGATGCTGATGTGGCCCGGAGTGAAAATGAGTTTGAGACCCCTGGGCTAAACGGTGTGATTAACCTGCGGTTCACATGCGTGCCGACCCGCGAGGGGGCGGTCCGTACACCACTCGTGTCGGGGCCGGTCCAGGTGTGCTGTAATGGATCTGTAGCGGCTAAATGAGTTCACTGTACTGTGTTTAGATGTGTTGCTGCTCTTATCAGGTCTACAGTGCAGCAGTACACTCCCACGTGGTTGTGCGCACCAATGAGTTAGGGCTGGGCGATATGGCCTAAAAAAAAAATCTCCGATTTTTTTACAAAAAATCCGATTCACGATTTAAATCGATTTTTTTCCCCCAAAATTTTTTGCAGATGACAGAAGCTGTTGAAAACAATTTTTTCTTTTATTTTGTGATGATTTTCCCAAGTAGGTTGATAAAAATAAAGTGCAAACAAAACCTGAACATTGTAGAAAGGTGCCTGTAGTATACAAAAAGTATTTGGTCACTCTTTTGTTTGCCTGAATCATTTAAATATAAAATTAAATTAAACATAACATTAAATGGCATTAAATAGTAGCCTTCCATTGTAAACAACTGTGCAAATGTAACTTTTTACAGTAAGCTTTTCTAACTGAATACACTGATACAAACACAGCATGAAATAAAATGTATATGACCCTTTAACATTCACATTTTCAAAAGTGCAACATCTGATCTAACATCAACATAACATATTTTGCACAGTAAATAAGTGCATGTAAACAAAATCAAGTGCATTCACAACATAACCAACAGTATTAAACAGTAGTGCATGTTTTTTCTAAATATTTTTTGCCAGGAAGACAAGCCTGTCTACTACCTCTGGCTTCAGGCATGCACGGTGGCATGTAACAATGCCCCCCCCACACACTGAAAAGCCTCTCAGAGGGGGCACTTGTAGCTGGCACAGAGAGGTATTTCTTTGCTAAAGTACTTAGCCTTGGAAAGTTAAGTTGGTGACGCTTCCACCAGTCAAGTGGATCGGTGTCTGGGTCAACCTGCTGGACCACAGGTCAGTTGTTGCGGAGTAGAATGACATCCCCTCCAGCTCCGCAGAGATCCTTTGGCGTGTACTATTGTACAGCCGAGGCAAGGCAACGTCAGAAAAATGTTTACGGCTTGGTAGCACGTACCTGGGGTCCAAAGCTTTGAGACGGTGAATAAACCCCGGCTTTTCCACGGTGTATATGGGCACCATATCTTTTGCGATATACATCGCGACTGCATCCGTGATGGCTTTCCACCGGGCACTCTTCTTCTCATGCGGAGTACAGTTGGTGAATGTCTCCAAAATGCTGGGTTGTTGTTGTGAGGTGGCGGCGGCGGCGGCCAGCAGTGAAGCTGCTGGCCGCCATTGTTTTAGTTTGTAAACAATGCGCGCGCACTCTACTACGGGAACCCAACGGGGGGGAGGGGTGGGGGCGATTTTCTCGATTTTCAATAAAACACATCGCCTTAAAGCACACATTCGAATTAATCGATTAAATCGATTTATCGCCCAGCCCTACAATGAGTGATATAATAATGTGACACCGATTTTAACTCTCAACAAAGCAATCATCCAGCAGTCTGCACTGACCTCACCTTGACCCAATAATATGACTGTAGGTGATTATTAGCTGTCGCTAGTTAATGACTTGATGTCAGGTGTGTGCGCTGTCTGTACTCATTTCCTACAAATCTCAGGTCCATCTCATTCATATCATCATGTTGGCGTTAGTAGCTACAGCTTCTATTTCCGTGTGTCAGATACACTTAAACATTCAGCTAAATGTCTGGTAATGTGGGTATGAGATCAGACTGTGAGTCAGCTGATGCACCATGTTAGAGGACTGATTGTGGCCAAAACAACTTGATCTGAAAAGTTTTTTTTCCTGATTGTCTCTGCTTTCTGCTCAATACTTCCGGTTTGAACTGGGCTAGTCAGTAAACGGCAACAGTCAGCACGTGTACATGCATTACAGTAACGGCTCTCTGCAGTGATGTGATTTCTAAAACTACATGTTTTCTGTATTCACGGTGGGGAAGGAGAGTAACCAGATCTTCTCCTGGAGAAAGATCCTTCCTTTACACTACTGATTAATATGCAGATTATATTTATTTATTTATTTATTTATATTAATAGTTTAGTAGTGTTCTGGTTTGTTGTGTGCATGTACACATGTAGTTATTATAGTTTGTGCTCTCATCAACTGTAAAAAAGTTGCACGATGAGACAAAACTTTGAGGAGAATTTGAATCGAGGATTTTTATTTCAAGAGTTAATCAAGTGATCAATTTGCCCAAAGTTGTGTTTATTGGCTGAAAAAACAATTAGAGTTTATCGACTAAGCCAGCGGTTCCCAAACCTTTTAGGCCACGCACCCCCTTCTACATCCCGACTGGGTTCACGCACCCCCAATCCCCCACACCTTTAAAAAAAAAATCGCACTAATGAGAGAACAGAACGGACGTACACCAGAAGATTGGCCACATCTGTAGACTCGTCTACTTGCAGAGAGTAAAACTCACTCTTCTTCACGCGACCGACTAATGTAGCCAGGATGTCTTCGGACAAAGCATCAATGCGGCGACACTGTTGTTGGACGCGGGATCACGTCCAACTTGTTCGCTTCTCTCTCCAATCATACATTCCACCATCTCTTTCACATTTTTTTCCCTCTCCACCACCGCCTCTCCTTCTCCCTATTACGCGGAGTATGGCAAAGATATGTTGATGAGAAACGTATTTGTAATACGTCAAACACAAACGTAATCAGGGAGAAAATACGTTTATGGTCAAACGTAATTGAGAATACATTTTAGTTTTGGGGGAACGTCATTTTTAGGAGACAGGACTGCACCATTAGACCACCATTACATTTTTCCTCTCGCGCACCCCCTAGAGCAGGGGTGTCAAACTCATTTCCACTCTGGGCCACATCAGCATCACGGTCGCCCTCAAAGGGCCGGTTGTAACTGTAAGACTATCTCCCCAACATATTGTTAAATAGTCTAATGAACATGGATAGATGCTCTGTATCCGTGTTGTCTGTGATTTCATCAACAGTTAATTAAAAACACAAGTACCTGCTCGTCTCATAGCTAGCTGTGTTAGATTGCTGCTAGTTCATGAACTCGGTCTGCGATGGTGTTTCTTCACAAACTGACATTTGTAAAAGTCTGTATCTGGTCGGAGCACTGCTCACATACCTTCAGCATGCACTGGGCTGTTGCTTTTATAGATATATTCTGCTGTGATTGCAGTCTGCCTTTTAATTCTTGGACAATTTGATGTTTTTCTTGGAGGCTAAATTTAGCTCCGTGTTTGGTGTCAAAATGCCGACGTGAATTATATCCTCCATCACCGACACGCCTCATAACACAGTAGACAGACACATTTTTCTCCTTGAAGCACAAATCTTTCATGACATTTTCTTGCCTCTGCATCAATTTTTCTCTTCGTGGACATTTTGGGATTATTTGTTGATGCTTTTCGGGCTGTTGCCTCTCCTGTCCACCTGTTGTGATAGTTTTAATGTCGGTACACAGACAACATGCTATCTCTTTCTATCTCATAATTTCAACTTTCTATCTCATAATTTCGACCATGGGGATACTTTTATTTTCAAGTCTAACTTTCTTTTTTTCTTTTTTCTTTCTTTTTTTTTTTTGCTGGCGGATTCGCTGGCCACATAAAATGACGTGGCGGGCCGGATTCGGCCCGCGGGCCTTGAGTTTGACACATGTGCCCTAGAGGCAGCTTGGGAATCCCTGGACGAAGCAGTGGTGGGCCTTCAAGGCCAGCAAGGCCTTCTCTGTTGGCCTAAACACAATCACAAAGTTATCTGTGTTATCATTTAATAATTTTATAATTTCTAAAAATATTTTTTCATGTTCTCATTGCACAGCTCCTGTCTTCCTCAGTTGCTCTGCTTCCAGTGCCGCTTGTTTTAAGTAGAGCTTTTATCCAATCAGATCTTACCTCTGTGTCTCTAGGTAAGAAGAGAGGCAGAGGCCTGCAGGCTCACAAGTGCATCTATGTGCACTTTAAGTGAATGGGGGCGTTATTGTTGATTGTCATAGTGTTCAACCAATCATATCTTTAGTTTGACATGTTGGCCGTATTCTTTGACGTGTCAGAGCTGCTAGCTGGCCTACAAGTACGTGATTGGTCAGTGGGCTAGCGTGACATGTTGGGCGGTGACAATCCCAATATCTGCTGCCTCTGTGAGCGGACATTTTCAGCCTCAAACGCATTAAAACGTATTCAAGAAATACAACTGGGGAAGCTCCACTGTCTTCACTGGCGTCCATGAATGGAGAAGTACTTCTTACTGGAACTAAAACACACGGATGTACTGAACAACCGTGAGATTAAACTCTTTATTATAAAGAAAGGAGGATGGACTTTGTCTTTAAATAGTGACCAGCAGCTCTGGTAAGTTAAATGTGTTTGTTTGTACATCTGCAGTAGCTTTAATATGCTTGTTTATATATTATTATTTCTACAACTTTTATGAAGATGGATTTTTGTTTGGTTTTGTGATCGGAACCATTGGGAACCATTGTTGCTCTGGGGACATATTTAGTCTGTGCCAGTGTTGCCAACTCTCTCGCTAAATCTGGCGACTTTCCGAACCCTCATGGAGACTTGTTTTGTCAAAAGCTACTAGTGACTTGTTCTGGTGTTGTTGGAAACTTTTGTGGTGTTTTGACGTTAAAGCAGTACGTGCTGCACTGTCGTGAACGAGCTGCCATGAGCCCCTCCGCCGCCCCAAAGCACTCACAGGCGCAGCAGTCAGAGCAGAGAGGAGACGCACTCTATCTACAGGTGTTTGCTTCATTTTGACACGAAACAAATAATAAACGTAGCTGTGTTTCAGCTGCAGGACAGCAGTGAAGGCCCAGGTATAAAATGCACGGCTCGCCACTGAGACAAAGTATTGTGTGTTGTCTGTCTGATTTATTTATTTTTAAAATTGTTTTACATGCTTGACAAATTTAAATAGTAACACGTATGCATTGATGATTGCTCACAGGTGAAAGGACCATGTGAGTAAAGAGCAGGGAGCATTTCACATGCAGATACAGGATCTGCTCATCTAGGGGTCCAGGATCTAGGGATCCAGCATCTAGGGATCCAGGATCTAGAGGTCCAGGATCTAGGGATCCAGCATCTAGGGGTCCAGTTTTACTGACATGAAACATACATCAGATGTGTGTGATCCAGTGGCTGAGATCATTTCTGAGTGGCAATTTCCCTACGCACTTTTAGCTACTAATCCTACATCACTTTATGTTTATCTTAATTATGCATTCCCAAAACCCTTATGATTATGACTAATTACGAATTCTTAATTATGAATTATTAAACACTTTTATTATATCTACTTTTGCTCAAATTTCTTACAATTCCCCCCTAACCCACAGTTCACTGTGAGTTAGCTACTCAAATGTAGTTAGTTACTCAAATGTCCCTGGAGACCTCCCCCCTACTCAATCCAGGGAGAGGTTCCCTATCTATCTAAACAGTAGCAAACAATTCATGCATACAGATATCATTTCAAGTATTCCTGTTCAGTCACCCTACGCCTTCACCCTACGCTTGCCTCGCTTACGCAAAAAAGGAAAAAATCGAATGCGTAAAAAAGGAAAAAATCGAATGCGTTGAAGTTCACTGCCTTCTATGTCTTGAGGCTGGCAGGATCAGGATACAGTCTGTAGGCTAGAGAACACATACTGAGAAGCCTTGACTGTTCTTTTACACTTGACAAAATTACATTTCTTAATCCTTACACCCTAAAATCCCACTATAACCCAATTAAACAAAAATAAAATCTCAAAATACTCATCCAAAACAATCCCGTCTTTCCCAAATTTCCAATATTTCACCGGATGTTTTAGAAGTCCATCTGGGCCTTTATCAGGTCCTTCAGGATCTCCGAGAGGATGGTCAGGAACCGCTTGTGAAGTTCCTCTGGTGGCCTCATCTAGACTGTGGCCATCAGAAACTCCAATTCTCCCTCATCCTCGACACATAACTGGTTGCCCTGGACTGGTGTCTGGCTCATCGTTGAAGCAATAAACCCCTGTAGACGTCCACGGATGCAAGGGAACCCCCATCCACAAACGACTAGGAGGCCTACGACGACAGCACACAGAGTAATTACGATTGACAAAAATGTATGTTTCCAAGTGCCAAACATACTTTCCAACCAGTCGGTGAATGGATTCGTGACACCAGAGTTCTCCGCTAGCTCTTGGCTGAGTGCTGTCAGTCCCTCCAGAGCCCTGGTCACTGATCCATCAGGAGCTGTGTTATTTGGAATGAAAGTACAGCACGCAGACCCAAACATCTGGCAAACGCCACCTTTCTCTGCTAAATCATATCTACTGCCATTCTGTTCTGCAAGGTCATTAAACTAGTCTTCGCCAGCTGTGCATGCAGTCCTGATATGGCGTCCCTGGTGAGGTTTACAAAACGCTGTTGGTTATAGTAAATGTAGTTGATCCAATCGACATTTTTATTAATCGTCACCCTCTGAGAGAAAACAGATTCTAAATCTGCTGCTATTTGATTTCTGGCTTGAAAGTTGCTAGACACCCCCCTTGGCACTCTTATGACATCTTATGTACACTTGGTCATCAAAAGCTCCCTTTGGGCCACCGGCATCTCTTTTGGATCTTCTGTTAGCATGTGGGCGTGGAGAGATGAGTTCTCTATAAGTTGCATCATTGACAGGCAAGATATAGAATGACAATATAAGTTGCACCAACGCACATCTACCTGTCCAATCTTCAGGCAGGATTGGATATATGGTACTTCCTCCACGCCACCACCATAAATCAGCTCTAGGTGCTGTCTGTCTTAACACACTGTTATATAGATAGTCGCTAGCTTTGTGACTGTTGCTACAATTAGCTATAATTTGCAATAATACTACCTACATTGGGCCCCTTAGCTGTATCTGAGACTATACAATCAAATGGACCCTCTGTAACCTTGAACAGAGGTGGGGTATTATATTCTACAGGTGGGTAATCCCAGTGTAGCCCCTGACAAGTGTGATGGAGGGGCAAAGTGTCATCAGTAAACAGAGTTAAAATACAACTAAATTCAGGATTTAGGGGTCTAAATCTTGAAGGAACGGGTGTTGCTCGGGGTCTAGGTCCTGAACACACAATACAATCTGTACTTCTGACTTGAAGCCGTATATTGTACCCACCATAAATTCCCATCTGCCATTCCAGTTTCCACCCCGGTACCTCATTCTCTGAGTCAGTCGTATGTCGAACCTGATCATCCATGATCTTTTTGGCAGATCTTAACAATAATCCTAATGAACCCTTGTGGGGCAGGACTATCAGTAGTTGCCTTACCCTGTACTACGTAAAGTCCTCCGTCAGTCAATTTTGGGTCTGTTAAGGTAAATCTTAAAGGATTACATCCACCCACCCCCTTTCTACACATGTGATAAGAAGATGGGGCATTTAACATCTTTAGTCGGTCTTTAAGGCCTGGGTTGGGGTCTTCTCCTAAACCCTCGCCGCCTGTGTTCATCGTTGCCCATCCCCAGTCTTCACAATCAGTCATAATATGATAACAGCTTTCCATACTTATTTGTGGCGGGCCCACACTGGTCAGTTATGATGCACAAGGTTTTGGTCATCCGACCGTAGGTGTGTTCATACTTGGGACAGGAAACTACTTCTCAGAAGTCGAACTGGACCGTTGATGTTGTACCTTCTTTGAACGTAAGAGTGAGAGTTACATTTTCATAGGTGAGTGTCGTCAGAAAAGCCTCTCTACGTGATCTGAGATCGGTTTGATTAGCTACTGAGGCTAAATGTCGAATCTTGATGTAGTCATGCATGTGTTCTGGTTCCTGTCTGTGGTTAATTCCCCATACTAAGAGGGAAACTACTGAATCAGGAAGCAAATAATTACAGACTTCCATAACCCACTGAACCTAGTCTCCTACTGGACGCCCTCGCTTAAACTGTGGGGGAAACGTCATCTTCAGTACTGTCTAAACCCTCTTTTGAGGTGTCTTTAGCTTCAAATTTTTCCTGTTTGATGTTCAATCCTGTCTCTGCGAGTGTCTTACTCGTTACCTTCGCTGCTGCACAGTGAGTGAGGTGGTGCCAAGTCGCTCCCATTTTACCTTTTACCTTTACTGCATGTGAGGTTGCCAATACTACCTCCCATGGACCGGTCCACCTTGGTTCACTCCACCTGCGCTTGTGGACACTTATCCACACCAGACTGCCTGGTGACACTGCTTCTGCGTTTGTCACCTGAGAAAACAACACTCGGCTCATGTTAGTTAGAGCTCTCCATATATTTCTCAATTTATAGAGCTAGCAAGTCTAGGCTAGGACCTATCTCTGAGTTAGAATACTTGTATTTTGCTGTATTTAAATTCAAAAGTTGTGGTTTATCATGACGTTATTAAATCTCAAAAATTGTGAGTAGCACCTTTACTGAAAACTATTCTAAATGTGGATCTACAAAAAATGTTTGACACCTTACCATATCCCCCCTTCACCACGATATCTCTGCTGTAAGAGATCACGTGGTAACCATCTATGTATCTTGGCTATACACTGAACCTCCCCATGGTCCTGGTGACTGCATGGGCATCTGTTGATGTCTCATGGGAGGAGGTCCAGATGGACCTGGTCGTAGGTACTGCTGATGTTGTGGTGGGAACGGAGCATGTTGTGGTGCTGCACTGATCGGTCCTCCTGCTCTTTTATGAGGGCAATCTCTCACCCAATGACCTTCTCTCCCACATACGTAGCACACTCCTTTACTTACAAGACCTTCATGCCCCCCTTTATCGTTACCTCTCCCTCTGTTGGATGCACCACTTCTGCATCGTGGTGGGGGCTGATGGTACACCACCGTGGGGGCTGGTACTGCTGGATTTTGTTGCTGCTGGGCTTCTGCTGCTATCATCTGTTTCTTGGCCTGAAATTTTCTATTTAATTCTCTGTCGACCTCTGCTACTTGAAGTTTCAGCAGTCGCCGCTGCATTCTCTTTATATCCTCGTCTTCTTTACTTTCTGCTCGTCTTTCCTCTGTCTGCTGTTGCAAATCTTTTCTGATGCGTTCTACTTCTCTTACTTCACATTTTAGTCTTCCCACCAGTTCTCCTACTTCCCTTACTTCACATCTTACTTTTCTTACCAGTTCTCCTACTTCCTTCCTCTGCTTCTTTAATATAAACATTATGCAGCCTAGGAGTATTCAAATGTGTGTATTAAATGTGCACGCTTGTCATCACATGAATCAAAGTCAACTCACCCTCTGTGCTGTATTGTGTGCGGTCGTTGACTCCAAAACTGGGATCCACTGCTCCACTTCCCAGATCTGGATCCACTAGACCACGCACCTTGACTAAAACAAACACAAAACTGCCCAAAGTTCAGCAGTAAATGTCAGCATACGTCTGTAGTGTATGAGAGGTCAACGATCTCTCAAATGTTAGCGCCGTCCGTGTCAAAATTGATTCTTAGGAACGATGTAAAATAGTAAATGTACCAAAATTAGTCAATACTGGATATGTGAAGGAATCTCGAATCCAAAATTGAAGTTAGAATTCCGAAATCAAACTCAACATCTAAATCAGAATCTAAATCAAGATCACAATCCAGTTCCAAATCAAAATTCGAAAGGTTTAAAATCGGAAGTAAAATCAAATAAAAAAATAATGAATCATTAATTGATTAAATATTAAATTCAACTTCAAAAAATCAATAACTGTCTTCAAAGATATTCAATCAGAAATACCAATGCAAGTCAAACTGTTGAACTGCACTTACACTCTGGTCTGCACAATAATGAATCTCATTTACTAATGAATCACAATTAAGTTCAAGAATTGAAGAAGCACAACTGAAACCTTTGTTAAAATGCTGTATTAGAGCCAAGTCAACAACTAAAGTTGTAATGCTTAATTAAAACTAAAGTCAGGATGTAAGCTTACAGGTCTTAGACAATGAAGCTCTAAAAAATTCACAGATTCTAAAGACTTATTACTATCATCTAGCAGTTACTCCTCCTGGCCGCTAGTTGGTTTTCTGGCGTTTTATCCTTCTATGTTTTTCTAGCTTCATGTTTACATTCTAGCCTTTGCCAGAAGATATGCTAACGGGAATGCTAACAGCAAAAACGGAGCTTCTAATAAAGCATACGCACACACAAGTTTCACCAAAATCCCACACTTTAATTCCACTGGTACGCCCTCTGTCTCCTCTCACAATCCACCGGTTATTTTCTTTTATAAGCACTTTTATTTTACATACAGAGTACCGCAAAACCGGAGCTACACGTAGCTAGCGTTAGCTTCTCACAGCGCGGCTACAGATCATGCAATGTTATTCATCATTTTAAACGTATTTCCACGCTGCTAAAACACAGATTAGTCACACGTATTATTGGACTTATTGTCCGGTTTTATTTAACCTTAAATCCTCTGGTTTAACAGGCTATTAGCTCCTCCAGACCCGAGTTCACCGTTACGTTATGAAACGCGAGTTTTACACTGCCAGCGGCCACACAACCACTCCCCCAGTCCGCCTAGTACCCCCAAAAGGCCATTATTCTACTTCTTCCGAATCACCCACACGATCTCTACTTTTAATGCACGGCCAAAGCAAGCGAGATAGTCTTCCAGGATCGGTGTTTCATCACCCGTGAACCGCAGCCTCAGAAGCTAACTCCCGCTAGCCTAGCTTCTCTAAACAGCTTATGCAACGAGACCCAAAATTCGTGGTCTAACCCGTAATGGATTGCACCCCGAAGCCCATGAAAGCCACGATATTTCAGTTCGCCCAGCTACATAACTGCTTTTAAACTCGTTGTCTACAAAAACCCAACAATGTACACTGAGCCAGAGCCAGAGTGTCTCACAGTATATGCAAAGCCAGTCCGCTTAAGCAAACAACTGTTTGATTCCAATGTGGTGATTTAATTACAGCGCTGTCTGCCTTTAATTGCTTTATTCTCAGGATCCTCTGTATACACTGGACTAGTCCCTTAGTTCACCATACTTCAGACAGTAAAACGTAGCTTACCTCAGCGGAATTCGGCCTTCTCCGTGGAACGTCCTCATCGGCACCGCAGAGCTAGCTGTTAGCAACGCTTAGCCAAGCAGACCTCCCCTAAGATCCTAGAAGCTACCTCACAGAGTTCATGAAACGGCTCTGCTTACCGATATTATGGGCCCAGGATGTCTGCTTGACCAACGCTGCCTCCAGCACACACAGCGAGGCCGGCAAGGGTGTCCCTTCGTGGTCGCCAAATTTGTTGGGCTGAAACTCACACCCCACAGAGAGAAGGCCGGAGCACGTGTGTCCGGCTGCTTTGTGCAGTCGACACGCTCCAATAAGAAATCTACCAAGACTGGTTTACAATTATAAGGAATTTAATTCCACTGATGAAAGTACGATTACAGTTAAACATTGGAGTACATACTCCTACGAAATATTACAATATTAACCCCCTTTGGAAAAAAAACTACCTCTGGTCCCATGAGACGCAGCCGTCCCAGGAAACCGCATGCTAGAAAGAGGCAGAAAAAACACTTCTAACTCCCCCACACATTCGTTCGCGACTCCTCCCCTTCCGTCTATCTCAATTGCTATTGGCCAATTTCCCTACGCACTTTTAGCTACTAATCCTACATCACTTTGTTTATCTTAATTATGCATTCCCAAAACCCTTATGATTATGACTAATTACGAATTCTTAATTATGAATTATTAAACACTTTTATTATATCTACTAACTACAGTTTTTTGCTCAAATTTCTTACAGGCAGCAGTCTCTGAGAAGGAGTGTACATTAGGGACTAAACATCGCCGGGTCGTATGTGGAGGAAAATAACTAACATTTTGGGTAAAGGCTCCTAAGACCCCCCCCCCCCCCACAGTGTCTGGCAGAAATCAAAGAGCTGCAGGAATTTGCCAGTAATTGTTTTACGATTCCTCAGCAATCATACCTACTTGTATAGACCAAACACAAAGAAAGCTGCAGGCCGGCTGCTGCTGCTGGCATGAAAGGACGGGGAAGGGGAGGAGGTGCAGACAGACCACCAAATCACAGGAACTGAGCCGTAAATGCTCAGTCAATGAAAGGAGGTTGGAGGAAGTGGTTTATTGAAGCATGCTTTATAAGGGCTCTTTCACCCTTTTCTCACTCGCCCCTGCCATAAAACATTTGTCTTTTATTTACAGCACTTCCACGCTGGAGGATTTGAGTCAGGAATCACTACATGAGCTACGGTCGGTTTCATCAGTGAGATAAATAAAGGGGAAATCATTTAGCACAACTAACTTTAGCTGTTGCTGGAGCAGTTTGTTACAGCGGCTTGATCGAATCTATTCCTCCATCGACACAGAGTCCATTAAGTAACTGTTGAAGTCTCATCAGACCAGTACATACCAAAGAAAGATGATTCTCTTCAACTTGTCGGTGATCAACGTATCAGTACATAGATTTGTTGCTTTCCATTAACAAACAAGTTTAATTGTTCCTTTGTTCGTGTTGAATCATGTGTTTTTCGTGAAATATTTAAACCAAGCATGCTGGCTGCACTGTTCAGTCAAAGAAACCAGACCGGTTGCGATTAACTTTCATGAAGTGAGAACACACTGTGAAAGGGTTAAAGCTCCTACCAACGACCTGTCAATCACAAGCTTGCTGCTGGGATTACACAATACTACGACCAAGCAGCATCCGTATGGATCACTGCTCTGGGTATCTGTGGCTAGAAGAAGGTAGTCACTAGATGGTATTGGAGTAGGCGAAGATAGCTGGAAGTCGGGGGGCAGATGGGTGCTGATTGGTCAACTAGAGGGTGCCCAGGACGGCGCCCAGCTCCTCCCATAACAATAGCTGATTAATTGGCCAAATGGATCAATTTGTCGACCTCTAGTAGTGATGCATACAGCAATAGCTGCGCAGTTCCATCGTCAAATGTGTGACTTTCTGAAAGATCACTGGAGAAGATCAAATGTCAGAACATGCACACATAATGGTTCTCAGGGGAGGTGTGGGAGTCTGCTGGCAGCACCTCGTCCCACTGTGTGTTTGTCAGAGGCTTCCCTGTGATTTTGACCCCACCCCTTCACTTCAAACCCCCATTCTGTTTTTGGTCCCTTGAGGTGGGTGCGGCTTCACACCTATGTGGTTTTAGTCTAGAGTGTGCTGATTGTGTTGATGCATCATTTCTTTTGTGACCAACATGCTTCTGTCTGTGCTTTACTCTCTGCTGGTCTGGGTGCTGGTCGGGTGCCGATAACCTGGTTTTCTTCTTTCAAATCAGCTCCGGTTTAACCAAGAGAAGATGCTTAACATGATGTGAGGCGTGCATGCCATATTCAGCCCGTTTAACCTTTTACTGCCACAGACCTGACACCTGTTGGGCTACTTATCTCGGCTTACGACACAAACTTGAATGTTTCTTGCGTTGTGGTCTTTAATCTCAGCAGATTAATCTTGACCCCGTTTGTGTTCTAGGATCTTGTTGTTAGCCAATGAGTGAGAGGTTATCTGGGTGAGCCGAGTTCCTGAAGAAAACTATAGTGTGACGTTGTTTTTAAGGGACTGTGCTCATTCAAGCAGAGACACCACCCTACTGAGCTGCTCATCACCACTTACCATTGCTAGAGCAGCTCGTATCATGGCTGGTTTTTCAGACTAATACACTGTCATATGATTCTGTTTTTTTCCAGTAAATGTAGTGTTGATTTTTTTTTCCAAGACTTGTGCTCGAAATCAGTTATTATTTTTTCTTCTTCATCTCTTTGCAATGTTGTTTGCGGTCCAACACAGACTACTACTGCTTAGACTACTGCTATTTCGAGTACTATGTATTTCCTCCAATACAGGAGCAGAATATATCTGCAATAGGACCGATCCAATACCAGTATCTGGTTCCGATATGACGTAGTTCACAATATGGTGGAGAAAGTCCCTCTGGCAGTGTTACGGCTGCAAAGCAGCTGGTTAGCTATGCTAGCGTGATTAGCTCTGGATTCAAGCACACTTAGAGCTGTTGCATCGTACTTAAAAAACGCTAATATTAACCTTTGGTCTGCATTTGACATCGTACGTAGCAACCACATCTACCGGAACACAACAGGAAGGCTAGTAGTACAGACCACCTTTCGCTTGATTTGATTGGCTGGCTAGATCAAGTGTGACATTGACAAGCGGAGCGACTCTGTGCCTGGCACTGAAAAGTAGAGAATATTTAAGCTTTTATGCACATCTAAAAAAAAAAAAAAAAAAAGCGCAAGAAAAATGTGATGCACAAGAGAAGAGCGCACACCACCAGGCACAACGTACCATGGAAAACCCTGTGGTGACGCCTTTCTAGCAGCCTGTCTCTGTGATCGAGGCCTTACTGCCAACTTCATACTCATGCTTCTTTTCAACCAGACAAACACGGCCAGCCTGCCGTTTGTTTCATCACAGTGACGTCTTTGGGCTCGTTCAGCAGGTGGCGAGAGTCACTCGCATTCTTCTCAAGAAAGAATCATTCTTTCTGTATGCTGCACATGTGGATGAACATGTGGCGTTTGTTGGACAAGTGATGCTGAGATGAATGTCTCCATTAGGGAGACAGAGGGATTAACAGTAAATCAGTGAGTGAGCCACAAGCCTCACTCACAAGCCAGACTTTCTTATTTCCAGTCTTGTCTTTTGTTTTATGGTCCGGCCTGTGGTCTAGCCTGGCCTCATTACAAAGCAGTCTGTGTGGAAAGGCCAAATACATAGTGACTGGCATTGTTCTGTGATTGGCATCTTGGTTTAAACCGTTCATAAGCGGCACGGCCCTGTCCATCTTTGAAAGCTTCACCACGGGCAAGTTTTCTGTTACAGGTCAGCGGTCGCATTGTGCATCTGTGCCTCTCAGATGCTCCTTCAAACTGAACCAGTGAACCTCAGCCCAGATGCTGCCCTGACTTATCCTTCACAGTACTATGCTACTCTGGCTGGGTTTCTCTCTCTTCTAACCATAACTTCACCCCTCACTTGAAACCGGTGCAGAGTTTGGACAGCATTCACACAGCGTTCAGTGGTAAAGTCTTACTGCTGAATTTATTTCTTTATTCTTTATTGCTAATAAAAGGCAGGTCGGGGAGGTGCTACACATGCATGGGTTAACCCAGGCGTCAAGTAATAACTAAACTCATTAGATGTATTGCTTTTGCTGGATGAAATCAAAGTTAATGTTTATGATAGTTATATTTAGTTTTGTTTCCTTGTTAGTCTTTGTTTGGTGTACAAAACCTTTTCAAATGGTGAGAAATGAGTAAAAGCAGCAACTCAGTGAGAAGGCTCACCTCTTCTGTAAAACACAGCAGGAAACTCTGACATTATACATTTTCTCAGCCAATCTTTTCTTATAAAATGTCTGTATAATAGTGTGACTCCCTGGATGTAGGATGTGGGCATAAGTCACCATCATATCCTTATCTTTGCTATCTATTGAGTAAGGGCACTGTCGCTGCATCCTGGGCTCAGCGCCGCCCGACACGATGGTGATTGGTTTAAAGAAATCCAAACAAGCATCAGCGCTTTCCCCTCCACCACAATGATAATGTGCAGACAGGCCTTTCTTTACTGACACAGCACTGGAGACGGATCTGACTGTGTGAGACAAACTAGTTGTAAAAGTATTTGTATTTACATTTACACATGGATAGAGATGCCCCCATCACATTTTGTGCTGCAGATACAATAACCGATTATCAAGCCAACAAAAAACCATCATGGCCGATATCAACGTTTTGTTCATGATTTGTGTTGTCATAGCAGCTGGTATACAAGGCTCCAGACTAAACCTTTTCAACATCGTACAGTAAATACAAAAATTCTAAATGTGATTGTCATCGATAGTGGTTATTTGCATAATGGTGTCAGGACTTGACCCTGACACCATGAGCAATTTCCGTCCCATTTCCAATCTTCCCTTTCTGTCAAAAATACTGGAACGCATTGTCGCCACACAACTCAAAGCCCACCTCATCTCCAACGATCTGTTCGAGTCATTTCAATCTGGTTTCCGCTCACAGCACAGCACTGAAACAGCCCTCCTCAAAGTCACCAACGACCTCCTCCTCTCCTCAGACGCTGGTCATCTCAACATTCTCATCCTCCTCGACCGCACCGCAGCTTTTGACACCATCAACCACAACATCCTTCTCTCCCGCCTCGAATCCTCCCTCAACATCACCGGAACTGCTCTCTCCTGGATTAAATCATATCTCACAAACAGACAACAGTTCATCAGTATCAACAACTGCACCTCCTCCACTGCTCCTCTGTCTCAAGGCGTCCCCCAGGATTCGGTGCTTGGTCCTCTTCTGTTCATCCTCTACTTGCTCCCTCTTGGTAACATCATACGTCAACATGGACTTCACTTTCACTGTTACGCCGATGATGTCCAACTCTACATCTCCACAAAAGCCATCACCACTGCTACTCACTCCACTCTCACCAACTGCCTCACTGACATTAAATCATGGATGCAAACCAACTTCCTCAAACTGAACTGTGATAAATCTGACATGATCATCATCGGTCCCAAATCCCTCACTAAAACCTGTCACAACTTCTGCCTCACCATCGACAACTCCACTCTGTCTCCCTCCCCACACATCCGCAACCTCGGAGTCATGTTTGACAGCAACCTCTCCTTTGAACACCACGTCAAACAAATCACCAGAACTGCCTTTTTCCACTTAAAAAACATCGCCCGTCTCCGCCCATCACTCTCATCTGCTGCTGAAACTCTGATCCACGCCTTCATCACCTCCAGAATTGACTACTGCAACAGCATTCTTTACGGCACATCATCCAAAATCCGAAATAAACTCCAGTACATCCAGAACTCTGCTGCTCGCCTGCTCACCCACACCCGCTCCCGTGACCACATCACCCCTGTTCTCCAGAACCTCCACTGGCTCCCCGTCCCACAACGGATCCAATACAAAATCCTTCTCCTCACTCACAAAGCCCTCCACAATCAGGCCCCCTCCTACCTCACCGACCTGCTTCACCACCACACTCCATCCCGCCGGCTCTGCTCCTCTGATGCCAACCTCCTGTCCCTTCCGCTCAGGACCAAGCACCGGACATGGGGCGACAGAGCCTTCTCCATATCTGCCCCCTCCCTCTGGAACTCTCTCCCCAAAAACATCCGAGATTGCACTGACCTTTCCATATTCAAATCACAAATCAAAACTCACCTGTTCAAAACTGCTTTTAATGTGTGACTACTATTGTGTACTTTGTTTTTAGTGTATTGTTTTTATATATGATTATTTTAATGTAAGGTGTCTTTGAGTGTCATGAAAAGCGCTATATAAATAAAATGTATTATTATTATTATAACAACATGAGTAGTTGTAATGATGTATTATAAGCTGCTTAGCGTGTTAAACAGCTCATAATTCATCTCTTATTGTCGATTCCATGTCAAACAACTGGATTTATTCAAGTTTCTCACCAAAAACTACATTTTACAAGATTACATTTGAACACATGATAACTTTGTAAGTGACCTTTTTACCGTATAGAGCTTGAATGCATCATAATGTAACTCGGTGGAACCTCCATTAATCCTCTTAATGCAATTGGTGAATAGAATGCTGATATCCTGAGCACGTATGTTTACTGATGACTATCGGTGGACTATTGGGGCGTCCCTACATATTGATATTGTTATCTGACCAGAAGCCAAAGATAATAATAATAATAATAATGTTATAATATATTTAGCAAACACAAGCATCAAATTCTTTCATTTTAGGCTGAAACCTGTGAATGTTTGGCACTTTTGACTGACATTAATAATTGTTTAGTTTCATTAGAACTTCACAAAATATCCAAGAAAACGCATCTCATCAAACATTCTGAAAACACAGATGTGTTGGTAATTCCTTACATTTCTCAGGACCCTTGTCAGAGAATCCCACAGAAGTATGAGGTTTTACTAGTGATGCCCCCCCCCCCCCCCCCCCCATATACCGGGTGCTTTACTCTGACCCACAGACACGCATGCACGCTCAGTACAGCCTGAGACTCACATCATGGCAGAGAGAAGACAAAGATCCAAAGTGTGGCTACATTTGACTCCAGTAGAGTCTGAGAACAAACTCAATAAACCCTCAGAAGTAAGAGTTTCCTCTGACAGCAGTTCATCACAACATGTAGCCAACAAGCAGAACATCAACCTGTTTGTCCACTGCAGCTAACGTTAGTGTTTGATCAGAAGAACAGACGAATGTGACTTACTTATTGTTTAGCTGCGATTGTAGTTTAAGGATTTGAGAACCTCTTGTAGATACCGCCGGTCCCAGCCCCCCCTTAGACCATGTCCCCTCTTGTTAGCAGCTATCAGGGAAGATGATGAGGTGGACGAGTGTTATTGAGCTGTTACCCAGTTTGTTGTTAAAGGCCTGCACCCCTTCTCAACAGTGGAGTCAAAGGGATTTAGGGAACAACTAATAAGTCTGTCAGTGTATATTGAGTTGTTTGATACATAACTAGTAATAAGGGGAGCAGCTGTGTTATAAGTTATTGTGAAGCTGCTAGTCCCACTACCACTCCAGCCTACACACCTTAACAGTTTTGTTTCTTTACTGTCGGGAGAGGAGCAGGGCTCTCAACCCCAAATGCACTCCTCCCTGTAGGAATGCTCTCATATTTACATTTGTTGTTGGCATTGAGATAGTGGAGTTAACAATAGTGAGGTATTGACACGTTCAAGAAGGACTACTTGTTCACACATGAATAATAAAGCAATGTTGATTCTTCTTTTTATTGAATTGTCTTTTTCTTTTACAAAAGAATCAAAAAGATCCGATAAGAGTATCAATAATAGTGCTATCTTATCGATACGCATCCCTAGGTTCTCCACAGTCAGGTGTTGATATGAAGCTGCATGTGAAGCAGCCAAGCTAAGTACTTCAGTCTCGTGACAGTGGAGTGATGACAGAAGATGAGAAAGTTGGGAACTACACACCACAATGGTCCCTGGTTGGACATGAACCGGGAGTCTGTTGATGGTGGGAACCTAAACCACCAGGTCACACCAGGGTGCCTGTATTTTTACAGCTTATAACAGATATGTCGGCTAATAAGTAACCAGAAATGTCAGCACAGAGATGCCCTACATCTGTTTGAGGTCAGTGAGAAACGGTGTCTCCATTGCAGAGTTTGTCCATCAGGGAGTGCTTACAAGATCATCAGTTAACAGTGAGACGTCCCGTCAGCACATAGCGTGGTCACAATTCTGTTTACCACATTTAAGGATATTTCTACTTTTTGTCTTAAAAGGAATAACACAAAGGAATTGTAAGTTCACTGCAGCTGCAATGAAAATATCTCAGCCTGACATCACGTTTACCCTGCTATCCGTATGAACCATAGACCAACACATGTACAGAGTTCATGTGCTCCAGTGGGAATGTTTCCCTCCATTATGGGGCTGTTGGGCTGGTGGTGAATGGGCTCGTTTATCTGGCTGTAATTGAACCTGACCCACTTGCACAATTAACTCTAACCCATAATATTTGCTCGGCGGTATTTGGTTTTGGATGGCTCGGCCCCAGCGGTGAGGTCGACCTCAGCATAGCCATCAATCACTGCTGCTCCCTGAAGGGGCGGGGCTCCAACATGACCCAAGGGAGCACAGTGATGATTGGATTGCTGCCGAAGGCAAAGATGACTCGAGGAATTTCCAAGTTCTCCCGCATCACTGAGAGCCAAGTTGTCAGTTTAATCAAGTTTTTCCTCTGAGACTTCCATTGTATTCCTTGTTAGTTCTCCAGTAATATTCTGAGTCCACTTTAAGAAGGAGTGTGGGACCTGTCAGGAGCTGAAGGTGGACAGAAGATGCTTGGTCAAATTCTTCAAAATATAGTGAAAGCGATTAAAGACTCGTCTCATTTGATGATGGTCAGTTGTTGCTCCAATGGTGCACTGTAGGCATCAGAGTTGATGTGCGCTTCAATATACAG
Organism: Melanostigma gelatinosum; assembly: GCF_949748355.1. Lineage (NCBI taxonomy): Eukaryota > Metazoa > Chordata > Actinopteri > Perciformes > Zoarcidae > Melanostigma > Melanostigma gelatinosum. The sequence goes on from NC_136656.1 coordinate 15,848,101, forward strand.
AGTTTACAGAGCAACATGTAGTTGAGTCTCTATCTCAAACAGTCCCATACTCTGCAGGACGTGTCGAGGTTGTTTTAGCTGCAGCTGTCCTGCAGGGGAAAGCGTGCTTTGACCGGGCTCAGACACGTATTGCGACGCGTCGACGCACGTTATTCAAATTTCAAATCAACATATTTTTGTAATCGATATTTCCAAAGTCAAGAGGGAATTTTGTCAGCCAGCAATAGTTGTGTATCATGGTTAGAGCTGAAATGATTAGTTGACTCATCTTTTACTGTATCGACTAGACAGCTGACTAGAGTTTTGACCACACACAAACTCAATTGTTGGGATGAATGGATGTGACTTTTTCAGTCCCGATACTGATAGCATACCTGGTCTTGGGTATATTCCGATACCGATGGATCTGATACCAGCTGTATGCCTCACTGTGTGGAAGTGACTGGCATCGTTCTTTTGTGTGTAAGGAAGCATCAAAAAAGTTATAAATACATTGATATAAATGTACTGGACTGGTATTTATTATCAAAATAATTAACTGGATGTCAAAGTTAACAGGAAATACAATTCAAGTGTAAAACCTTTTTAACATTGTTACGATTCCCAGTCCAGCTCTTTGAGTCAGTATCGGCCCGATATCTGTACCGGTGCAGAATCAAGATTAAATGCTAGTGGACGGTTATCTTCAAGATTTTATCATTCCTTCTTAGTCGTTCGGTACTTTATACTCTTTGGGTTATTTTTCATTACTAAGTAACTGCTGGATAAAGCAGCAACAGGAATGTTTACAACAGCTAAGTCACTACATACAGTCAAGAGGGCCGTCCAGAAAGAATGAAGAAAGGACATCAGTCAGTATCTGTCCTCCTGTCCTCTGGTCTGCTGTCCTCTCTCCTCTTGTCCTCTGTTCTCTTGTCTTCTGTTCTCTTGTCCTCTCTCCTCCTGTCCTCTGTCCTCCCCCTCTGTTGATCACTGCCTACAGGTACTGCAGGTAGAGAGAGGAGGAGCTGCTTTGTCTCAGCCAGTAGAAAAGTTGACAAGAATTCGAAGATTTGTGGCAAACAAACGAAAGTTAGACTAGTTAGACTAGTTAGCGTGATAATAAATTATACCAAGAAGTCAAGTATCCGTATAGAAACCAGTAGTTGGAGCATATCAATACTACGCTCTTTAATGATTTAGCACAGCTGCCCGTTGAACACTGGGTGTTGGTGCCCATCACTAGTTGCCGTTGTCCTTCATTCGTTTTCTGTGGGGACGTTGATGAGTGTCATCAGTCCATAAGATGAGGACTCCAGGAAAGCAGCTAATGAGAATCTTAACTGAGATGTGTGTTGACTCATAGGCTTCTCTTCCTGGATACAGTCGTACAATAGTAATGGCTGAGTATGTTTTGAAGGTGCACTGCCAATGTTATTATGCATCTCAGAATAAGATATTCAAAGAGTCTCAAGGCTCAGCCAGAATCATGTTCACGTTTCACTCTGGCTGCTACAGACGTCTTAAATACCCTTCATTCATGCTGTGCATCAGAGTGGCATCATCTAAAGGAGCAGAGCTGAGACCTGCTTTCATCTCTTCTCCCAGTAAACACTCGGGGCTCTGCATACATGCACTTAATTGGTACATCTCTGCAGAGTCCACAGGGAGAGAGGCTGACACACACACACACACACACACACACACCTTCAGGGAAGAACACCTGAGCTCTTGTAGTTTGTTTGTCTTTAAAGGCCCATGAGGATGAAGGGGGGAGTCTTCGTTTTGTCACCAGCTAGGTGGATTCACAAGCTTTAAGGAGCCAGGTCCTAATTGAACCCCCGTTGTAGCATCGATATCAGCAGAGACTGTGGAGATGGGAGCTAATGAGATCTCATGAGAGTGGAGACGCAGGTTTGGTGGCTCCGTTCATTCGGCAACGTGGCTTTCACAAGCAAAGGCGCATATATTTTAATACAAGTAACCGATTTCTGTAAGAAAATGTGATCACTCTAATAATGGTGAGGACTGTGTTCTGTCCCCCACCAACACACACACACACACACACACTGCACGGCTGCTGTGCAACAGTGTGTGAATGGAGGCAGCTGCTTTGCATTTTCTAGAACTCAAACGATTTAAAGCTGTCCCTGTGTTTTGTGAGTCACCTCGTGTTGAAGGTCGCTGGCCTCTCTTTAACGGCTACTCTCTTTCATTTCAGTGTGCAAGGATCCACCATACAAAGTGGAGGAGTCTGGATACGCAGGCTTCATCTTGCCTATTGAAGTTTACTTCAGAAATAAGGTACATTTTACCACTTTGATCCACCAGCCAGCTGTATGTTTCAACACTGGGTTCATCTTTGTTTTGGTAGTGTGACGGTAGAATGCTCCTCTTCCTGCCTTTCTTAATGAGGGGAAGAATGACATGCAACCAAACTCTAACCAGAGACATAGTCATACATTGTAATCACCTCCACCACTAGGCAGCTCTGGAACTACAGTTTTAGGGAAAATATCTGTTTAATTCAAATATGTGGAACATGTGTATTTTTCCACGTAGATTTGACCATTAGTGCAGTTCCCGTAAAAACCTGCCTGATCAGAACAGGCTGAATGTTTGGCCTGTGGTGTCATACAAACAACTTCACTCGACACTCGGCTTCCTTGACTCCTCAGCAATTCACCTGCCGTGACACAGCAACACACACCTAAATCCACCAACACCGGGAGGCCAGGTAGGCCACCTGGACCTGGGGCCCACAACTACAAGGACTCCAAAAAGCTATAGATTTAACATCGTGTTTCGATATGAGGATTATTGAATTATGTTACTTTCCTAACTCATTATACCCCAAAATACCTCACAAAAGGCCCCCACTTGGATGAAAAATATGGAACTCCACTATATACTACTTACTGTGTACAAAAACATTGTATCTGACGGAAAAATGTTACTCACAAACTCTAACAATTCAAATATGATTACTTATTATTAGTGCTGGGCAACTATTAAAATATTTAATTGCATGGATTTTTTGCGATTAATCGCATTGTTATGGCAAAGTTCAACAATGAATTATAAAGTAGTGTATTGCGCACTTTTATTTTAAAAGTACTGCTATATGAACAAAAGGGCAATAACATTTGGTTCACGAGATGCAGGTAGCATGTTTCATACTTAATGTGAATATAATTCATACTTTGTTGGCATCTTATTCTGAAAACCGGATGTTCGTCTGAAGAAACCGGATGTTGTCTCATGTTAATGTTTCCGCTAACTTTCAAAGTCCTTCACTCGCTCCCGATCCGTGCCGTTTAAATGCGTTTACGGTGAATGTCAGCATGTAGGTGCACTAACATGTAAGTGTCTGCTGAGTTGACCACGGAGATCTGAGTGTCTGCTGACTTTACCAGCGATGTCCAGTAGTCTCCAGGGAGAGCAGCGGAAGTCGCCTTTTCTCTACGGCAACCCTGAAGGGACATCATATCTCCAATAGAAAACCATAAACATGAGACAGTCTGACTAAAGGATGTTTGCTGGCTTTTATCCCACTGTTCTTGTCATCCTCTTGTTGTTATGTATATGTATTGTCTCTTGTCTTTCAATTAAAAATTAAAAATAGAAAATTATAATAAATTTTAAAAATGCGCGATAAAATAATTGTCGTCGTTAATTAATGAATGCGTTAATGCGAAATGAACGCGTTAACTTGCTCAGCACTAATTATTATTATTCATGAAACTATCCAGCATCAAATTAGAATGTAAAGCTCTTGGACAGAGTGAAGTACATTCAAGTGCTGCTGATAATGTCCGTCTACCCATCACTTGACGTAAACAGTTAAATGCAGCACATTTACTATCCACTATTAATAGTCTTACTATGAATATATGTACTGTTGAAGAAGCTATAAACTGAGTTCAGAGTATCTATGATTCAGTCAGTGCCTCCCTGTCCCTTTTTAAAGGAGGGGACACCAAATGGTAAAACATCAAAGTGGACTTCACTTCAAAGTTCTGCATTTAAGTTATGTTTTCTTCCAGCATGACAACAGTTCTAAAGCTGTGTCTTTTAGGATTTTTTTTGAAAAGTCAGTGCATAAAGTGGTTTATTTGCATCGTGTGCTGCAGGTTTGCAACACAACTTGAAAATGTCTCATAAGGCTTTGTTAAACTTTCAATTTCAGTCATTGTGGAGAAGCAGAAGGACTTTGTAGTTTGCATCTGAATGCAGCATAGTGGTGTTGATGCAGGAACATAATGTTGGTAAAGTCCTGATGGTGACCGTTCTCCTCTTTTCCCTCTCTGGGTGGACCACCACTTCTCCTCAGGAAGAACCGAAGAAAGTCCGCTTTGATTACGACCTGTTCCTCCACCTGGACGGCCACCCGCCTGTCAATCATCTCCGCTGTGAGAAGCTCACCTTCAACAACCCGACAGAGGAGTTTCGTAGGAAGCTGCTGAAAGCTGGAGGGGTAGGAGTCCGAGGGGGAGGCGGGACTTGAGTGACACTTCTTAATGCAATACTGCAGCTTGTACTGCAGCCCACCCAGGAGGAAACACTTTCATCTCTTTTTATTCCAGGGAAAGTCAATGGAGTTCAGTTCTATGTTCTGAAACACTCATGCACAGCTCAGTCAGTGTCACACATGAGTACAGCTCCACTCGACCTGCCTTACTTCAGCCACAGTAGATCTGCTGCTTTTGACTGATTCATTATGAACATCATTAAAGAATGAGGCTGATCATATTTTTATTGTCAACATATCTTGTGAAAAAAACTCAAACCAACAACGGCTGGATCTTAAAAGTCAGTGATTGGAGCCCCAGTCAAAAGAGGTGCTTCCAGTGGAATGACTTTGTTTTGTTAGCTGCGTCATATTACACTGCAGGAGCACCAGCACGACAGGCTGAAATGACCTAACCACAGGTGATGGTAACTGGGACAAATACAATACACCAGTGTTCACCTTTGTGGCCATTAATGTTGCAAACAGGACATTTGTCACAGAAGGTGGTCAGGTGACAGTCTAACAGATTACACATGGCACACGTGTCCTTTGATGTGTGGAACAGGACCTCTGCCCTTTCTTCTTCAATGTTTCTAAGATTTTATTTTCTGAATGTGTTTGCATGCTTTTAGATTCCAAATACTCCAGTGGACTAATAAGGAGGCCGTACTGCCGGTACATCAATGGCACAATCATGTTTTTCTGTGTAAGGAGTACTGTTCAGACTGAGTACTGTTCAGACTGAGTGCTGTTCAAACTGTTCAGACTGTTCAGACTGAGTACTTTTCAGACTGTTCAGACTGAGTACTGTTCAGACTGTTCAGACTGAGTACTATTCAGACTGAGTACTGTTCGGCACCACAGCTGTTCACAAGAGGCGTGTGACTGTGCATGCCAAATGTCATTCTGTTACAGTATACGAGGTGTAACCTAACCACTGCTCTTATCGGTTCTCCTGCTCTGCAGAGGCCTTATCGTTTGTTCACCGAGTCTTTTGTGTATTTCATTATCATTTGATTTTACAACTGTTCTGCAATATGCAGATTGTTAAATCACACCGATTCCAGTGATTTTCTTTTGCTTTAACATTGTTTTAGGAAACTTATACAATGCAGAATAAATTACTACAAATTTAGCATCACTTAGATCAGCTGATCGCATCACTAAAGCTCTCTATGGTTGTGGGTTTACCATTAGTTACATCCAGGAATATCCTGATAAGGATTGTTTTGGCCTCAACCCCTGACCTTTTAATATCGGTATTGCCGATAACGAGTCCAATCAAATGCTCAATGTTGATTCAATATTTATCAAACACCTTTAACTAAATTCGACCCCCCAATTTGATCCAAATATCAAAAGTACCACAAACCTGACAACAGCCATGCTTTAGTTTGGCCCGACATGAAGCTGATCTGACCTGCCTCCTGTTTGTCATTTTAACTATGGTAAGCGACAAAACAATAGAAGCAGCTAACTGTGTGTTGAATCTGCATTCTTTTTTCAACCCCGCTGCCGTTACATTCCATTCCATTAATTTAACTGACGCTTTTATGCAAAACCAATCATGCAAGTACATCAACTTCAGCGAACATGCTGAACTGCTTTAAATGCTACATTTAGAAACAATGAGAGATAGATAATGGGTTATTTTATGGGATAATGTGCAGTGTGAACACATGACTTTTCTCCACAATGGTGAAGCGAACTCCCCATTGACATCAGGACAGTAAACCGTTTAGATTTAGTTGAGTAGGAGCCGGGGCTCAGTGGTAATGGGCCAGTAGCAGAGCGTATTGGACAGGCTGCTTTGACAATGTCATTGATGTACGATTGCCCTGGGTCATGCGCAGCACAGTAGGCAAATCGGTCGGTCGGTCGGTCGAAGATTTGTGCTGTCAACTGTCTTTCAGACCAGGGAAAAGTATTCTCAGCACAACTGTAGTAGAAAAAGCCATGTGAGCGAATGACAGAGCAGGGGACCCAGAACGTCACCCTGAGGGACCCCGCTTGTTCAAGCACAGATTCTCTCCCTGTAAGTGCTCTCCTTGAGGTAGGGTGGGAAAATGGAGAGTGGAGAGTCTGAGACTCCCAGTTCTTGGAGGGCAGAGAGGAGGATCTGGTTCATCATGTCAAAACACTGCTGAAAAGTGTCGCAGGATGACAGAGGAGGAGAAGACTGCTCATGCAGAGGGGAGTTCCTCTGTGACGGCGAGGAGGTCTCAGTGGAATGGCCCGCTGTGAAACCAGACAGGTCAAGAAGGTTGTTCTGGTGGAGATATGCAGAAAAGACACATTCAAGTGTTTAAGAAAGAAAGAGAGTAGTCTGTAAATCTTAACGTCAACTGAAGGTTCCTTTTAACCAAATGATGTTTCACGTTCACACATTTTCACTTAAATATGGAGAAAAAAGCTCCCAGTGTGGTAACTGAGAGCAGTGGTGCAACCCTTGCAGGCTGAGGTGGATAAAACAAAGCAGAGTGCAGTACAGGAATGATCCATCAGACTTTCATTTAGCTAATACCTGTCCATTGAAATCTGCCCTGATATGATCCTTAGGATGGCTCAGGACATCCCTAGTTGCTTCCTCAGCGTTTGGGTCAGTCAGTCTGTTGGTCCCCTGCCAGAGGACTCCTGTAGTCTGGAGGTTTTATGACTGGAGCTAAGTGCTCTTTATTTACTTTGGCCTGCACCCCCTTCTCAGCCTCAACACGGCTGACATTGACCATATCGAAACTCACATTCTCTATCGTGTCTCATCACATAAAGATCTGAGAACATTACTTTGAACAATTTCATTGAATTCAAAGTTTCTTTACCAAACCTTGTTCCACTCTTTTGGATATTAATAATGGAATGAGTATTTGGTTTAGCTAAAAACCTTTTGTATTTTAGAGAATTAAACTGTAAACCTTTGTTGTCCTCCCTTTAACAGCAACGGGATCCTCACAAACGAAGTTCAGAAGACTCAAAAGTAAGATCTCCACCATGCTCTGGGGCTCATCAATGAACCAGGCTTCTCTAAAGATGATCAACAACTTGGACAATTCTAGAAAGTGGCTACAAATAGTGTGTTGTGTAATGATACCGGTACGTTTCTCCTGCCTGGGAGATTTACCGTCCCAATACGAACATACTGAAACAGCTGTGCTGTCTGTAGTTGCATATTCTGGCCATCGGTGTCTCCCTGTAATGACTGCAGGATATTCCAGCAAAAACAGGCAACTTTAGATTTTAGATGTGTGATGAGGGTGTGCACTGATCAGGTTATACTGCACAACTTGTAGTAACTGTGAACAGTTACTGTACTTTTAAAACACTTCTATTATTGGTTATAATTGGTGTGTTGACTTCTCGATGTTAGTAACATGTCGGTAACATCTTTGCTGTTGAATTAGCAGTTTATGCAGGTGCTTTAGAAGAAACTGCGAAACAAACTTCATTCATACTACAGTGCTGGAGTCAGGATGAGCTGAGCAGTGTTAGATAGGTGCATTAAACAAAGACGTGACACGTTGATTGAAGAGCTTCGGAGGTGTAAGGTGTGTTTATCAACTTTGGACAGAGCCATGCTAGCTGGTTCTCCGTGATACCAGTCTTAATGCTAAGCTAGGCTAACCATAACCCTAACCCTGACTCCAATTAAATTTTTACAGTTTGATATCAACTCTTTTCTTATCTCACTGTCAGAAAGGAGGTGAATAGGCGTACGACCCTGATTTTGACCCATTCCTTTTAGATTTGAATTGTAATGCCATATAGCAGACATGCCATGAATGAACATAGAATACAAAAGGAACTGGTTTAAGTCTTTGCTGCTGCCTCTCAATACTGCAATCTGATCTAACAATACGTCAATACCAAGATGTCAGCTTTTAATACTCAAATCCTTTTGGATCTCATCAAGTATCAAAAACCTGGTGTGCTGCTGTTCCTCTGGCAGGTGATGGTAATGCAGGAGGGCTCCACCTCCCTGTTCTCCCAGCACCTGAAGCTGCCTATGCTTCCCAACAGCTCGCTGACATCCACCATCTCTGATCCAAAGAAGAGCAAAAGCTTCCATGGCTCAAAGGTCAGTGTTGTTTCCAGGTACCTTCTCCTCTGCCTCTACTCTCGACCCCACCCAGCTGTCAAGCGTTTCACCCCTTCAAAGGATCCAGTCCCTAATCCCCCACACATTGGGCAGGTTCAAAGACCTCGAAGATATTTCAACTCAGGCATTTCAAAGTGATCAAACTTTTGCACTGACTTAGAGACATGCTGTGAATCTTTGACCTGGGGGTTAGACAATGCCCATATAATGCTCCAATGTCCTTTTAAAACTTCTTAAGTTTCAGACAATAACATACACAATTAGTAAAGAGAATCAATGGGGAAGAGAGAAGGCATACATGATGGGCCTACAGGTGAGAGACGAGACATCTGTCTGTCTGTCTGTCTGTCTACTGTGAGAACACATTCGATATTTTTGTAATAATCATAACTATTTGACAAAAAGTCCTAAATACTTTAGTTTTCCCTCATTATTTATTTAAGTCCAATTATTGTACTTCTACATGTTATGTTACAGAGAGAGAGAGAGAGAGACCCTTTCAGTATTTCAATAAACTGATGCTATAATGGTGGAAGTAGTACTTAGATCTCTATTGTTCTAAAAGTATCAATACTACAGGGTAAAATACTCTGTTACAAGTAAAAGTCCTGCATTCAAAATTGTAAGCAAGTAGAAGTACAAAAGTATTACCATCAACATATACTTCAAGAACTAAATGTAAAAGTACTATTAAGAAGAATGGCCCATTTATCAAAAATGTTATATAATCAAATACACACACACACAGGGTTCAACCTAAATGATTGTTTTTCACTAGCATATATATATATATATATATATATATATATATGAGATAATATAAAATACAAATGGTGACGATTTCATAGATATTGCTGTATAGTGGAGTAATAAATGTTACGCCTGCTTTTCTCTAGTGAACTCATAATATAATATTATTATAAATGGTAAATTACTTGATCCAGACCTCTTGTTCACTTGAATGCATTCCTAGAAAGTAAAAAATAGTTCAGTAACTGGTTTTAATTATGATGTGCTTTCTGTTCTGACGGTATTATTATTATTATTATTATAACCCCTTCAGGGATTTACATGAACTTGGGTCACCTGCTAACCTGCCAATGTCACGGTGCTGAAAGGTCTGTTAAAAAGTGCCACTTTAGTGATCTCTTCACTGTTGATGGCAGCAGAGGCACTAAAGCTGGTTCATGTTGAGGGAGATGGGTTCACTGCAGCGGAGGAGTCCGCTGGAGTTCAGAAACGAGCCGACAGCTTTGCACCTTGAGGTCCCGGGGTCACACAAAATATAGGTTTCAGAGGTGGTTGGTCCAAGTTGTGCCCCACCCCCCGTCGTCTAGACTGCTTTAATGGCTTTACTGCATTGATGAAATATTGACAAGGGGGCTGGAGGTGAGACCCAGGGACAAACAGCCCCTGCCGTTAGCAGGAATGCATTTCCTCCTTTCTCCACATTGCCCTTCGCTGCACTTTGAAGGGTGCGCATGTGGCTGCTGAAAAGGCCCCCTCACCCCACTGAACAGCACTGTTCAAAAGAAGCACTGAGTTTGCTCTTTAAGCCCATAGATGTGGACTAAGAAGACCCTTTTTTAAGAATATACCTCTTTTCACAGACAGTAATGCCAAACTGCAGGGTGGCATATGTGTAAGAGGCAGAAGATTAATCTTCATTTGACCTTGTTGCCTGGTTTTTGCTCACTTTCTTGTTTGGTACTATGCATTTTAGAAGTACTACATGTAGTCCAGAGTCAACACAATACGAAGAGCAAGAGGACAACATTACCAGGAGTCATGTTTCTCCTGAATGCTGAGATTTAAACCCAAAATGTTTTTCATATTCAGGGTATTCAGTTATTTTTAGTGGCACTTACTTATATCAGTTATTATCACAGCAGTACAAGCCCATACCGTCCTCAGACAACAGTATTTCCCAGTGGCTAATTATGTGCTTGCTCTTTTATGTTTGCCCTCTGACCTAAAGTGGGATTTCCCTCTACCCCGCTCCATAATCCTTTGAGCTGAAGTTTATTCTTCTGTAGCTTAGATGATTCTGTGTAATTCTGCTCCAACACCCTAAATGTTGGGTAAAATTCCTTGTGTTTTTTTCAGACCTGACTGAACTTGCCATCATGCAGTTCGTACGTCATAATTTGGACCACGAAATCTAAACCTGTTGCTCATCGTTGAGCCTTTTGTTCTGTAGGATGGGTTCGTACAGTGAAGGATCTTTCTCACGTGTTGGCTTTGATTCACAGGACGGCTCCAAAGGAAGCGGTATCACCCTTCTCACCACCGCCACAACCAACAGCACCAACAGCAGCAGCTTCTCCAAACTCCACAAGCCCTCCAAGGACCACAAAGACAAGCCTCCAAAAGACATGAAAGAGCCCAAAAGTGCCTTCAGAGACTCCGGCTGGGAACCCAGCAAAGCCCCCAAAGAACCTTCCAGGAAACCCAAAGAGAACCAGCCACTTAGAGATATCAATCCTAAGATGGGCTTCAAGGAACCCAAGTCTTTGTCCAAGGAGCATCGGACTGAGGGGACGACTCACGGGTCAGCGCTAAACAAGCGTCTGTCCACCCCTGACTGGGACGATCACGTGACCAAAAAACGTAAAAAGGGATTTGTGGATCCAGCAGGGAAGCAGACGTCTGGGTCAGATGCTCAACATTTGGATAAGAATCTCTTGAAGGATAGATCGCAAGTGCGAACGAGTAAACTGCGACCGGAAGCTGACGAGGCAGACCGCAGGAAGGTGTCGACACTGCCGTTATTCCAGGAACTGGTGGACCCCAATGACTCAGATATGGAGGACCAGTCCACCAAATCAGATGTAAGTAGAACGTCTTTCTAATTGTTATAAAAAAAACCAAGAGTGTAAGAGTTCTTGAGAGGACATTGGACTCACTGATTTGAGCTTTCAGGCCATTTTACGTAAAAGTAGTGAAAGGAGCGGTTGTGGACAGCGGTCCAGTTCTTCCAAGGCTTTGAAGGGGATGGTTTGTTGGTGGTCAGTCCTTGCTTGGCGTGGAAGCGCTATAAAATCGAATGACCAACAGAGAGAGAAGCTTCTGTAATGGGGGTCCGGTGGACTACAGGGGGCTGGGCAGGGGAAGAAGAGGTGGCCGTCATTAACTACTTCAGCTGCATTCATCTGGGTGGCCAAACAGGAAGTGGACAAAACTGGAGTAAGAAGGTTAAAAGATGCAGTTTTGTTGCCCTGTTAACAGCTAATTTTTTTGGAAAGGAAGTAATTGAATATGGATGTGGAATGTGCTCAAGTACTCCTCTCCATCTGCACATCAAGAGCACGATTAGGAAACTTCACGTCTACAGTGGCTGCTTTCATGAATAGGCTGACATTTGACTGGGTTGCCTGGTCCACACACATTTGGTGGAGAACCTCCCCATGAAGACGGACTGTTTTAAAGCCAAATAGTCGACAAGTAAGATTTATGGTTTTACAACACCTGAGGAGAAAGGGAAGACGTGGCAGTGAATAGCCCAGAGTTCCCCTTTAATCCTTTTAGCTTTTGAGAGAAGAAAAAGAGCGAGCGTCTGTTGGAGAAAGGTCTAAATCCCCGTGCTTTGAGCACTTTTCTTTTATGCGATGGTGTTTTCATTTCTATTCTCCAAAGCTTGTATAAAGCGTGGGTCTTTGTGTATCTTTCTCCTTAGGGGCAGCTTGTTTAGCCAGGGGAGTTATTACTTAGCACTAGCAGAACCCGTGTTTTTGTCTGCGCTGTATGTAAATGCCTTTTAAAGTTTTCCCATACCGAGGCTGGGGGTCGGCCGGTTGTAAAGGGGATGTGGGTTGACAAATGGCAGGTGTTTGATCCTCCCCAGGCCAGCGACTCCGGTGGGCGAGCGCCGGGCCGACACAGAGCGCCACTCTCATTTCTCATGTGACCACTTGTTTGATCTCGGTGTTTTCCTCCGAGCACCGGGCCAGAAACAGCAGAAGGGAGGAAATGTGGAGTAGGTGATGACATGAAGGGAGAGCAGGCTGGAGCGGTAGCACGGGAACCGGTTTAGCGCACTGGATGTGGGCACAGGAGGAGGGATCTGTCACCTGCACAGGTTTGTGTTGAAAAAGCCCAAATCCACTTCCTCACAGATGCATGCTTTGTAGATGGCTGAAAGTATTGAAATCTGACTGATATCTGACACTCAGAAACAACTTAACCCTTTAATGTTAATCCAGTGAGCTTTTGTTTCCTTCATAGAGCCTATGGACAGTAATAACAAACATGTTTTTTATTTATTTATTTTTTAAGCCTTTACCAAACTTAGTCACCATTTACAAGTAAATGTGCATGTTAGCAATCTGCATGTATTAGCCTCCCTTACAGTGAAAAACTGATTATTTGTATTGAGAGAAATTATGAATACAGCACTTCAGCTATAACATGGACAATAAACATTTTAAAAGATAAATAGAAAGGTCAAATAAATACAGTTACGTTTATATGGCCTTAACTTGCAGTGAAAAGGTCTGGTTTTAAAATCCCAGCAGCCTTTGGGTTTCTCTGGGTGTGGGCTCGCTGGAGTGCCGGAGAATGCTCAGTACAGCACATGTTTCAGCTACAATGACCTAACAGCTGAGAAAACCATGAAAGGGTTAACCGCAGCAAGACTGAATATGAGCCGATACGTTTGTGTCGCCAACTACTACATGTCGGTATAAATGAGTTGGCTGTGTTTAAATGAATCTATAGTGTCAAACTGAAACAGTTTTGTTTGGACAGCACCCGCTGCATCAGACAAGCACAGCGAATGCTCTTGTTTGCTGGCATTTCTTGTTGGCCATCCTAACTGTGCCAAGAGTTAAGAGAAGAGGCCAGATCAATGCCGACCAACTCCCGTCTAAAGACCATTTATTGTCTTTGAGGAGGGCGGCTTGGGCGGCTTTGAGCAAAGCGGGACAAAAGCCCTTAAAAGGAGCGCTGGTTAGATTTATGGCCCTCTGAAGAAGCTGTCCCATAAACCAACAGACCAGCTGTGTGGTGTTTGTTGGCGGGAGGTGACAGCCATTGAAGTCTCTCTTCCTTTTGTCCCCGCGTCTCTCTTTTTCTCTCATGTTTCTTCTGGAAGTCGCTTCTCGCCACAAGTACATTTTAAAGTCCTGTTAGAATGACACGTTTTAAACCCACGTCTCTAGTTGTGCGTGGGTCACAGATACTATCCCACTTACTGTGGGAAACTGTACATGTTGGGAGACTGATTGTACCACGGGACCTGGTAGCTGTCACATCTAACAGCCTCATCCTCTTTGGAAAGCTTTGGCTTCTTCTTTGCAGTTCTGCTACATTTTACAATCTAGGATGTTTTAAATGGACAGAATTAAAAACAACACTGGAACTGTTGGAGGTGTATATACCGGTTCTACTCTACTTGGCGGTGAAACATTCTGATGGTAACAATACTGCTGACAATTTCTCTTCCATGAATATCGACGTTTTCAGAGGGCTCCTAAACACGGCACAGCACCTCTGCATTGGTTTTGCATTTTGCCACAAGAGAAGTCCTTTAGTTGCAGTCACATAGAAGCAGAAGAACCAGAGCAGGACCAGAACACCAGAGTCCTGGTTTGTCTCTGCTCTTCAAGAGGAAAGTTATGTTCTTCTTTGTTCGTGAGATTGTGGAGGTGCAGACAGGCGGGTGGTGCTAGTGACCTGCAAGAGCCCAACATAATTATGTTCTATGGTTCTACCTTTTGTAACTATTAACACCCATCAGGTGGCACTTAAAAGTAGACGGTCCGAGGACTGACACACTATGAATAAAGGGAGTTCATGTGATTGACGGTCGACCATTATAAACACCCAAAGAAATCCGAACATGAAGAATGGACTCTCAGAGACACATTTCAAGTCATTCCACCAGCTGTCTTAACTTTCACTTTAAATCAACAACCTGCTTTACTTTACTGTGTTTTAGAATATTTGATGGCAATTTCAACACAGTTGCAGTATAGCTGTTGAGTTTGTTCATTTTAATAGAATCCAAGGCAGTTTTGGTGCGACATAATTTTACTGTATTTGACCTCTAATAGTGATTTTAATTGATATCGTATCAATACCGAGTACTGTGATTGTTTTGCCACAATAATTAGAACCGTCAGATCCTTCCTGACTATAGTACGTCATGCGACTCTGTCTGTGTGCTGGTTCTGGTGAGTGATGTAAGCAGCTGTGGAAGCCAACAGTAGAACACGTCTTCTCGGTATTCTGGCACATCTCTACTGAATTCAGGAGACTGATGGCACAGAACAACTTTCTCTCCATTTGCTGCGCTGTGTGCATGTTGATCATGTTGATCATTTCTCCATTCAGTCTGTCATGTCTGTCCGATGCTAAGAGCTCTGTTTCAGAGCGCTGACACTATCTCCTCCTGGAATACTGACGAGGCCTGTTTGTCTCACACACAACACTTACAAGCAGCATTTATCTTCACTATCTATTCATCTGTCAATGATTGTCTCAATTAACTGATTCGTTATTTGGTCAATAAATGTCAGAAAATTGTGAAAAAAGCTCTTCCATCCTGATAACGGTCCAAAACCCAAAGATGTTGTGTTTACTATCATAGAGGACCAAGAAAAGCTGAAAATATTCACGTAAAATAAACTGCAACCGGGGTGTTTTCCCGTTGAGGCTTAAAAACAAATGAATCGATTATCACAACAGTTGACGAATGGACTATTTGTTTCAGTTGGACTTCATTGTTTCCTTTTTCAGTATTAGTTGTAAACAGAAATGCAGCAGCAAAATGTAGGTTACTGATGTGTTGGTTGTCGTCCTTCATGTTAAATGCCATCACATGTGCTCGACCAATCCCGATCCAGCGATCCTGAAAGTACCTGAGACTTGTAAACATGTAGGACCTCCTCCTGATGTGTCCCCACCGTGGAAATACAAGCAGAACCTGTGGCCGGTGTTTTGTTTCGCTTCTGCAGTAGAGTTGGAGCATGACCGTTTTAGGGCAATATTGATTGTGTATGATTTTTGCATCAATGTGATTTATCAGTAATTTATCTGCAGGCTTGGATTGCTGAAGGATCTCAACGCACTGAGTCAGAGAGTATGCGTTGAATAAAACAACACATAGGAAGCATTTACAGACGGCATAAAGAAAACAGGCAAATACAGAAATGCTGCCTCTTGACTCGTGAACCTTCATGCACTACGAGGGCTTGGTGATAATTCAATATCATTTATTGGCTTTCAATGTAATCGTATATATTATTATTGAGTTGATAATATCAAGCATAAACTAACTGATTAAAATCAGTGAAATCAAACTTGTCTGAATCGGCATGTGTGTGCATGCATGTAAACATCGTCGGTGTACAGCTGGAATTATTTGTGCTTTTTTTCTTCCTCTATAATTTCATAAAAACTGAAGTTCCTTTTTGCACTGAAGTTACATCAGAAAATACTCCGTACTTTACATTTGTAATTCACAGAGGAGGAAACAGAAAGAGGCTTTAGCATGTGGTTATTGCATATAAATTATTATTGTATTGAGTAACCAGAGAACATGCTGTATCTTGATATCTAGATATCAAATGACTCATATCGTGATAGAAGATATTTGAGTTTTTTGTGGCGTGCTCTTGGATGAAGGCTTACGATCGGGCAGCTTGTCGCTACGTTTGTGTAGAGGTGGACGGCCAGAAACGTCCTGAACACAGCAACATGAGACCATCCGGACAACCCATGTGACCTGCTGGGTGTGTCCACTTCATCTGCACACGTGGCGGCTGGTGTGAACTCTTTGTTCCCCTGAGCGTGCTTGTTGTAATTTACGAGCTGCCCACACATCTAAAGGTCTGTTTGAAGTGGACTGTCTCAGAGTGATAAGAGTTGGCCAGCGTCAGACAGACCACACAGCTGCTCACTTTAGAGCTCATTGTGTCCACTCTTTCTTTTCTTCCTATATTGTGGATGGAACAAGACAAGAAGAGCATACTACTGAAAATGTATCTCCGCTGTCAGCAGCCCGTGTGTGTGAGCTCATTGAACAAAGGAAACGCACCGTTGCCTATAACTGATATGTCATATGCACAGTGTGTTTCTGTTGGAACACGTTTCATGTATTGTTTCCTGCTGTCATCAGGTTCACAGACTTGCTGAGGTTGTGTGCTCATATGAGACTGTGTGATCCTCGTCATGGGATAAGTGTACATGGGTCAGGGTATCTGCAGGTCTTGAAAGTCACAAAAGGTTTTTAAAATTTAAAATATTTTTTATGAGTTATAACTTCTCTGATATATCTGATAGGAGATGTTTTACAGATATAAAGGAGTAATTACTGCTAGCTGCAGTAGTTAGTGTCAATCTTTGCAAAAACTTAAATTGTTTTTTTTATTACCAAACAAATCCATATCATAGTCAAAATAATATGATATATGCTGTTTATTAAGTGTGTCCAAAAAAGTAACATTTGTATATTAGTATACACAGTGGTGGGCCGTCAGCCCCAGCAAAGCCTTCTCTGCTGGCGCTGACAGAATCACAAAGTTAAATCTATTTTATAATATAATCATTGTTCTTAAATACACTACATGTATTGTAATTTATAATAATATTTTTCCCATTATCTTATGTTCTCATTGCACAGCTCCTGTGTTCCTCAGTTGCTCTGCTTCCAGTGCAGCTTGTTTTAAGTAGCGCTTTTATCCAATCAGATCTCACCTCTGTGTCTCCAGGTAAGAACAGAGGCAGAGGCCTGCAGACTCACAAGTGAATCCATGTGCACTTTAAGTGAACGGGGACGATATTGTTGATTGTCATAGTGTTCAACCAATCAGATCTTTAGTTTGACATGTTTTGCGTATTCTTTGACGTGTCAGAGCCTGCTAGCTGGCCTACAAGTACGTGATTGGTCAGTGGGCTAGCGTGACGTGTTGGGCGGTGACAATCCCAATATCTGCTGCCTCTGTGAGCGGACATGTTCAGCCTCAAACGCATTAAAACCTATTCAAGAAATACAACTGGGGAGGCTCGACTGTCTTCACTGGCATCCATGAATGGAGAAGGACTTCTTACTGGAACTAAAACACACGGATGTACTGAACAACCGTGAGATTAAACTCTTTATTAACAAAGAAAGGAGGATGGACTTTGTCTTTAAATAGTGAACAGCAGCTCTGGTAAGTGAACTGCTTTTGTTTGTACATCTGCAGTAGCTTTAATATGCTTGTTTATATATTATTATTTCTACAACATGTTTTTGTGAAGATAGATTTTTGTTTGGTTTTATATGTGATAGGAACCATTGTTACGTCCAGTGTTGCTCTGGGGACACATTTAGTCGGTGCCAGTGTTGCCAACTTGGCGACTTTCTCGCTAAATCCGGCGACTTTCCGAACCCTCATGGAGACTTGTTCTGGTGTTTTGACTGTGACGTGAAAGCTCGTAGGTTCTGCTCTGAACGAGGAGCGGGTGCTGCCGCCCCACAGCACTCACAGGTCAGTCTCACAGCAGCCTCACGCAGCAGCCTCACGCTGCAGTCAGAGCAGAGAGGAGACGCACTCTCGCCGTATTCATGTATCTGCACTCTGCAGTTCATGTATCTACAGGTGTTGAGCTTCATTTTGGCACGAAACAAATAATAAGCGTAGCTGTGTTTCAGCTGCAGGACAGCAGTGAAGGCCCAGGTATAACATGCACGGCTCGCCACTGGTTTATACTGTGACATAAAAACGTGGTAAATACTAGTAGAACAAACACAACAGAATCAGATTTCAACAAGTAATTGTTGTGTTGGGACCTCCAACCAGCCAGAGGCAGCAGGAACCAAACCCCAGGACTCTCTCACGTGTTGGGTGGTAGACCTGCCAGAAAGCTGACATGATGACATTTGAGTGCAGTCGCATGCATGATGGTCGATGTCGTGAGCCGTTTTGAGTCTCAGTGTTTGTGTGTAGTTTGCTGCATGTTTATAGCACATCATTTAGACGCAGTGATTTATGATGCTTGATGGAGATCTGAGGCTCGAGCACTAAACTGGCCCGGCTCTCTTCAGATGAGGCCAGCAGCACAGCAACAGTGTAGATCTGTTGGATGTGAAGTTTCCAACCCCAAGATAGGATGACCCCGACATCATCAGCAGGCTTATTGCCTCCCATAGACAAGACCGCCATTGCGTCATCAATCGCCAAGGCCGGGCCACGTGTTGGGCAAAGAACATCACATGAGGAGAGAAACAGGAAGATGCCCAAAAGCTGTTGTGTAGCGTGTTGTGAACCATATCAACAGATGAGTCCAGATCTGATGTGAGGCACATAAGACCCATGAATACCGTGGCTGCTTTAGTCCTCCTTGTTTGGCTGGCAGCCAGCAAATCATTAACATATTGAATGTGTTTCAGTCACACACTAAACAATCAGCCATGAGAACCTGGACTTCTGGTGGACAGAACGTGGAACCTTCTTAATATATATCACAGCATGAAAGTGGTCAAAAGTCAACACTGCAGATATCTGCCAAAGGATTGGATGCTGATCAAATATCAGTCTGCTTCATCATGTGTGTTTTATTCATCTCGGTTTGTTCTCTCTTCTGCCTCCCAGTCCGAACAGCCCAGTCCAGCCAGTTCCAGCTCCAGTTCAGGCTTTGCTCCCACACACCACAAACGGCAAGGTAACTATTTGGAGCACGCTTAAGTTGCAGCTGATCTCTTGTTTATCGTCTCTTTCAGTCAGAAACGGTCTGCATAAAGGTCCAGTGACCGAGTCCATTGCTCTAGAATCATTCAGGACTGGAACTAGTGTAAGAGGGTCAGGTGAGTCTCGGATGAGGGACTTCTTTACTTGAGGGTGACCTCTGCTTGTGTGTTTGTCATTTTCTCTGGATGCAGTGGTGGACTTCATCATCAGGAAAAGGCTGGCTATTCCTGCCACCACCCACACAGGTAACCCTTCCTGTGAGCCCCCCCCCCCCCCCCCCCCTGTCACATCTGCATGGAGAATCTCTTTTCCAGCTTGTGCATGAAAAGTCATGCACCTCTCTGCAGTCCCGTCATCAGGGTTCTGTGTTATCTCATGGATACGATAGCACCCATCACTGCTGTCCTCCTGCTCTCTGGGAGCTCATGGTCCTTTCATCACCGTGGAGCACTGTAGTTCATTTTGACTGAATCCCACATACATACATACTGTCCTGCTGCCAGAGACACTCACCAGAGCACCAAATGTGAAAAATAATCCGCCGCTGAAAATAGTCCCCAACAAATGCCTGATTTCCTCCTGTTTGAGTAGGTTTGCTTTTCATAAAATGAAAGTATGTATTTGTGGGCCATTTTTAGAGATTCCTGAAATAGGAACCAATGATCTTTGAGCTGAGAGGCGCTGCCGGACAGACGACAAACACAGCATTGGTTCTGGTCTTTTTGTGGGATTTGCTGACAATAAGGAAGCAATTTAAAAAAAAGCCTCATCCTTTCACAAGTAAAGAGTAAATCCAGTCGAGCTGCTGGATCAGTTCTGCATCCACAAGCTCCACCGGACCGTCCCACCATCCCTCCTGCTCCTCCTGCATGTTCTCATCTGGGCCTCCACATGATAATGAAAGGTCTCTGTCACTATCACACAGTGCTGGGCCCGCTGCAGTCCGTCATGCAGGATCTGCACTCGGATGACAACGATGAGGATTCAGACGACGACGACGACGACATGGACTCCGACGTGGAGCGACCAGCACACACGCATCTCACGCACCACCAGCGCAGGTTAGTGAGCCAGAGGATGGACCTCAGGCTCAGGCAGGTCATACTCATGGGATACAGAGGTTGTAGGGTTGTTTGGGAGCAGGTTTGTGATTTCTTTGTCTCACATCTCAATGGAGTACTTTTTGAAACGCTCTCACGAGCAGCGTGGTGCGCTTTCAGTCAAGAAGAAGTTCTGCACAGGGCTTTGATCACCACATTGTGCTCCAGACTCCATTCCGAACTGGTATGAAGTTAGATATGCGTTCAGGTTGGCTGTACTGCTGCAGTAAGGCGGCATTGCTAAATAGACATAACATAAATCAGCCGCCATGTGTTTACACCGAGACACGGTATCCATTCCTTTCAGGAGCTCAGGGTTTCTCATATCAATGTGACTATGTGTAATGTGAAAGGTGTAGTGATGACCCCACAAAGAATTCTCACAAACCTGCAGTTCCCTCAGCTGGACAGAGCTTTAGTCTCTTTTGCTCTTCCTCTACCTGTCCAGCAGCAAACAGCAGCCACAGGTAGAGACTAGTTGGTGAACATGGAGGAGCGTTTAGCAGCTTAAGAGACAGATATTCAGGAGTTGGTGGAGACCAAACTTGAGCTAAAAGACAGTGAATATTATACTGATACTCATCAGATGGACACGAACACAACTCCTGATGAATGTTGATGTTGCTTTGTGTCTGCTGGATGTTTAAATAGTCAATCTGATATGGCTAACGTGTCACGGGATAATGTGTTTTTCTTATCTAGAAATGAAAATACACGATCACAATCTAAAGTTGCATATTGTAAATGTGTAGCGATGGAGACAGCCTCACTGAATGCATCTTCTGATGTTTGTCTGTCCTCCTGTGATCAACCACGCAGGGTCAGTTTGAGTGATGGCAGTGAGAGTGACAGCTCCTCGGCCTCCCCCCCATCCCGCAATGAAGCCCCGCCCATACTAAAGACCACTGCTAGCCAGGTAACATGGTGCTATGTTATGTATTGCTTCTGTTATTGTTGTCTCCAAGTCTCCCAGAGTGACTGACTGTGTACTTTGTCCTCTGTCAGATAGTGGAAGTGAAGAGTCCCACCAAGCAGAACAAGCAGGACAAGAACAGAAACATCGAGTGTGACAAGGTACAGCGGGCTCCTCCTCTTCTGTAACATGTGGTAGTCTGGCACAGTACTGTATATTCCACTGTTCAGACTTTGTGTTTCATGGGTTAACGTGTCGGAGTATGACATGACTCTGATACAACACTTCTAGAAATACTTCATAGCTTACGAGTTATTCTTGAACATATATTAGTTTGTTTTGGCAGCATCGTCTCATGCTGTGTTTCCAAAGATCCCAAAGTCTGAGGTTTGATGAATTCACTCAGTGTCAACATGGTATGTGTTCAATGAAGAGCTGCAACATGTGAGACAGACACAAGGGAACACAAGGGACACGTTGATAGTAAAGGTGTCGTTAGATGATCAGTGCAAGTATTGCAGCAGTTAACATGAACGTTGAATGATGGATGTGCCTCTTCACTCAACAGGCTGGTTATCTGAAATCAAATTCAATGAATGAATTAAAAACACACAATGTGTAAAAGTCTGTCGGTATCAAACATCATTGGATGCGGTGCGACTGTGTGAAGCTAACGACATGTAGCGTGTGCTTCCCAGGCTTACCTGGACGAGCTGGTGGAGCTGCACAAGAGGCTGATGACACTGAGAGAAGGCCATATCTTGCAGCAGGTGTGTATGTCGACCTGCTGATGAACTGCTCCACCTTTTTCCTCTGTGTGCCTCATCTAGCTCAGCTACCCAGCATGCAACAGTGAGTCCTAGAAGCAGAGATGTTGTCCTTCTTATTCCACACATTCTGCTTCCTTGTGCCAACATTACCCACAATGCCAACAGTTGGGTGGTAGATGGAGGTGTGTTAAGGTTGTAATGGCTGATGTAGCCACTCCCCTTTGCTCCCACATCGTTATGACACCTTTAGACTTGGTGGTGTTTAACTAGATATTTGAACCGGATGAAGGATTTGTGTCGTCAGACGTCTGGTTCTTAGGTTATCAGAGAGAAAAGCTGAGGAAGCGTTAGCGGCAGCTCCTCCAAGATGTCCTGAGTCCACCGACCGGCGTCGGAGAAACACCGAATTTTGAACATGAAACCGCTTCATCCGGCGGTTTTACCACCTTTGATCAGCTGGTTCGTTTGTTTTGGATGAACACTGAAGGAATCCTAACTCCCATGATTCCACGCTTCTTCAGCAATCTCCGTCTTTTGCTCTTGTTTTGATTGAGAGACCCATAGTGGCAGAAAATGACATATTATACGTTTAAACTTGTCTTTGGACCCAACCAAAGCTGACTCGAGTGACATCACTTGAGGACATTTATCAGACTTCACACAGCTCCCTCTGGAGACACTACTGTGCTCACGTATGCAGGAGAAAAGCCTGAGGAGTTCCTTCCAGTGTGCCAGTAATAACCGATGTTCCAGCAGGTGAACATTGAACACATTTAGTTTGTTTGGCCAGTAACCAAAGGGAACATGATCAGAAAGGACTTCATTCACAGAGCAAGTTTAAAAGGAGCTCATTTCCACATTCAGAGCATGACTACAGCTGCTGTCTACGTAAAGATATCGAGTGATGTCAACCTGAGCAGAGTGTGTTGTAGTCAGAGCTTCTCTGTGTTAGTTGACATACAGTAGCCGGGCCGACCTGCATGCATTGTAGTGCACGTGAGTCCCTGTGAGCGTGCCTCGTCACACAGGTGTGATGCCCACTGATCTGAATCATAGATCTGCTCTGAATGTGTGAGTGAATGTAACATACACTCACAATCTTTAGTATTGTGGGGGCTGGATTTCACCCCACAGAGAGGAGGCCGGAGCACATGGTCCAACTGCTGTTTACGGTAGAGACGCTGCGATAATAAATCTACCAAAACTGGTTTACAATTAAAAGGAATTTAATCCTACTGAAGCAAATACAATTATACAGTGAAGTACACTACTTCTATGGAATATGAAACAATAAAACCAACGAAAAACCCTTGTGCAAAAAAACTCATCTTTAGCTCCTCAGCCCATAAACATCTGTGTCCGCTGAGAGCAACCACAAGAAGAGAAAAAAAGACTGAAAGAAAACCTCCCACATCCGGTTTGAAACACCTCCCCTTTTGTCCATCGCAATTCCTATTGGCTAACTCCCAGGGGCCTTATCCTGGTGCACTCTGTAATCGCCTGTCTACAAGTCTCTCTCTGTCCCTTCGCTCTTAATACATTCAATGACTGTCTGTTATGGCTTAACCCTTCTATGATAAACATTCTATATAAAAGACTTTGCAACTTTTGGCAAAAGCTACATGTCTCAAATGCTACTTCTAGCTACTAATCCTCAAACACTTTATGCTAATCTTAATTATGGATTTCCAAAACACTTATGATTATGACTAATTATGAATTCTTAAATATGAATCATTAAACACTTTTATTATAACTTCTTAACACACAGTTCTACACTCAAATTTCTTACAGTATCAAATTACAACAAGAAAACCTCATATTATCACTTACATTCCTGCTTTATTGTTTTCCATGAGAAGGTTACACTGAACTGCCAAGCTCCAGATAGAAGGGATGTCGGCATGACATCACTAGGTGTCTGTGCTACTAGTCAGCTCTATTGGATGAGAAGAGGAGCTGTGATCTGTTCCAGGTCCACTGTAATCTGCTTCTTCATCTGCCACCAATGAATTATTTGGTTTGTTTCTCGCTGATATTCTGGAGGCCTATCGTGTGGCGCTGTTGGTGGATCTTCCCAGCGGCGGCTGCCAAGTTCTGCCTCGCTCTCCTAACTAGATGATAGGAGGATGAAATGCCAACCAAAACACACACGCTGATCAGTGTACACTGCTTTAACTCAGTAATCAAGCTAGTCTAGCCCAGTTCACCAGCTCCGCTTCCTGCTCCAGGAGGTGGAACTGATGAGCTGTCAGGCTCTCCTGCACACTGGTGGGGACCACATATGAAGGACAGAGGCCGCTGTAATGCAGATGTCTCTGGACAGAGGAGCACCACTTTGTTTGGGAGCTGGTTCAGTATGAACCTGAAAATGAGGCCGATATTTGCCCTTTAAGATGTCCTGTGGTAGTTTCATGCCTGGTCCTGCTGATGAACTCTTCTGTTACTGTAAAGATGAAATGAGGTGTTACTGCAGTGGAAGAGGCTCACTGGGCCCTGCTGGTATTTCAGTCTCTGACGTTCTCTCTTTAATTAACATAACCTGACTACGTGTGTTTTCACCCTGCTGACACACAGACGTGGTCCTCATTGTGTTCTGTGTTCTCCAGATTGTGAACCTGATTGAAGAGACCGGACACTTCCACATCACAAACACTACCTTTGACTTCGACCTCTGCTCCTTGGACAGAAGCACAGTGAGGAAGCTGCAGAGTTACCTGGACAGCTCGGGACTGTCCTGAGGCTCTGAGCAGCTGGCTGCTGGATCTCTGTCTCCATGTAGACCTTTTTGATTTTTCTTGAATGAACTCCAACTTTGGATGCGATGCAGAAGCCCCACCGTGGCTGGTCCGGTCTGCTGTGTGTCCGGCCTGCCGCTCGGACTGGGCCCTCTGAGTGAAGAGGTGTCCCAGAGCCAGGTGCTGTGGGACATGAGCCCTGTAGATCAGGAGATCACGCAGAAAGCCTTCAAACTTCACTTGATTTCTTAGAGAAAAAAACAAAAGAAAGTGGTTGCTCTTAATGAATGTGCTTATTGTTACCATGTATGTTCCTTGATTTGTTGTTCATTGTGACAAATGCATGGTCAGCATTGCCTTACAACATAGTAAGTCTTATTTATTGTGTGTGTGTGTGTGTGTGTGTGTGTGTGTGTGTGTGTGTGTGTGTGTGTGTGTGTGTGTGTGTGTGTGTGTGTGTGTGTGTGTGTGTGTGTGTGTGTGTGTGTGTGTGTGTGTGTGTGTGTGTGTAATTGAAATTACTTTATTGAAGCACTTGACAGCGGGCATGTCTTTGTATCTGTGTGACAGTCGAGCATCACTGAGGACACTGGTCCTCTGAATGGTTCCACTGGGATCAGCAGCAGCAGGTGTGATGGTGACGCTGATGACTTTGTATTGCAGTCTGTTAAAGGAGCAGCCTTGCAGAAAGTCAGTGAAGGGGAGTGGTTTGGTAACGACAAGCTTTTTATAAAATAACAATCCAGTTTAAGTTTAAGTTTAAGTACAATCCAGTAGTGGTTTTGAGTTGTGACTGGTTAAAAGCATCCCAGATGCAAGCAAACGGCACAAGAAGAGGTCCGGGTTTCTGGGCTTCCCATTGGTTTGTGGACTGCCGTTTTGAAGCCTCGAGTTCTGCTACAAACGATCGATTCTTACTACAAACCAGAGCCAAAGTTGTGACAGAGAACGATCCAGTTGGAATCCCTGTACAAGTCAACTCGTCTGGGGATGACGCACGTGTTCCATTTCTCTCGGACGCGTTGGTGGTGTCGCTCGGTGGTACAAACCCTGCTGTTGACTTCCACGCCTCCTCACACCCGGCCTCGCTGCCGACGGCCGCTGGGATTGTTGGAGGGTGTTTCCGATTGTTAGACAATCCGACGAGCACGTTGCTTCAAGATGCTGAGGCCTCCAGTGTGCAGGAGATACTGCGTCTGATTGAGAGGCATCAAGTCTTCAGTGACTACTTAAAGCTCTTATGTGTAGAATTCTATTTTGTCCCGCCTGCATTAGAATAAAACACAACACAGTAATGATCTGACCAACTGCAAAGAGAAAGATTTAAAGGGAGCATCATGCCATAATGTTCGTCCTCCTACAGACAGACAGACTAATGTGCACATCTACATCCCCACAGGCCAGAAAGCTTCAATGACAGAAATGTTTTGCAGCTGTAAGGATTGGAGCGCACCACCACATCATCTCATACGGGTGCAACATCATTTGGTCTTTTGTTTTTAATTCCCATGTTTTGACCAAATGAAGAGCGACCTGCTCATCGGCTGCAACGTAAAGACTGCTTTGTTATGTTGGCTCATTCTCTGCCAACATCATCAACAGATCCAGTTGGTTTAAGAAGACCAATGTTTCTCTCCAGAATACCATTGAAGAGACGTCATCAGTATTCCATCGGGGGACCATGAGGCTCCTGTGTTCTGCATCTTTTTGGTACATTTTTACAAAAGAGAAGGCGAGTAGGCTGACAGGTACTGTTATGGGTGTCAGAGGAAAGAAGAATCTTATTTATTCTCTGGGTGTTTTGAGTTGTTAAATCAAAGCTCGGTAACAGAAGCTACTTTGGTGACGTGATGTTCAGGACGGTGAACGGTGGAGGTTCTTTCCAAATGACCTGAGAGGGTTTTTCTCTCCCTGTGTTCGGTCTTATGGTTTCTTGTGTATTTTGAAGACATACAATAAACATTCTGTATGATGTACAGATGACTTCTTAAAACCCTTGTGGGTGAGCTGTTTTAGCACAGGGTTTATCCTGCTTTTCTTAAATTATCCTTTTTTTCAGAGGCTGTATATATTTTATCACTGTGCACAAACACGCTCAAGGACCTCTCAAGGTTGCGCCGACTCACACTTTCTGGAAACCGATTAGTACCATGCAGGTACATGCAGGTACCTGCAGTACCGTGAAGAGCCACTCTCTCTGCAGAAACCCTCATATGAAATGTTCATACTGCAGGTTGTACAGTTGCTTAAAACCTGAAAATACAATGTGACGAAACCAGGATCACAGTACAAAGAGGGACGGGATCAGAATGTGAACATCTCCTCTTGAGTATCGCAATGTAAAAGGTGGCCTTTCTCATGAACTGTTGTTCAGGTTTTAATTGACCCCATGACGTTTAACCCTTCTCTGCCTCTTCAAGAACTCTGTGTTTTGAGTTCTTCGCAGTCTCAAAAAGATGAATCTTACAAATTGCATTCATGTTGCACGACAGCTGAAGACGGGATAGAAATATTTCTGTGAGAAATGAGGAAACTAGAGCTTCACTCCCTTAGCTCCACACACCCATGAGCATTCAGCAGGTAATCATCTATAATATTCCAACGTGTTCAATCAAATACTGATATTCACTGATTTGGTTGGGAGGAAACCTCTTGGACACAACAGGCCTTTAGATCGCTGCTTCACCAAAGTGTTTTACCCAATTATAGAAAAGCCTTTAAATATAGTCAATTACTGCTGGAGAATCCAATGAGATTCATAAACGGTACAAAATACATTGAAATAAGACCTGAGCAAATAATAAAACCCTGCTAAAAACTACACTTTCATGTTGACGTCTCTTCACTGGAGAAGGTAACGACTACTTTGTACAGATGCAAAAGCAGAACATTACACAATCTGACACGATCTGCTCTTTCCCACTCCCACACAGGTCAACAGGTCACAGCTGTACCGCCCAGCCCCCGTTACACGCTGTCGGTTCAGCTGTTTGTAAACTGTCATAGTATGAAGAACACGCCACCATCTGCATAATGATGATAATAAAACATCCAACATCATAGCTACTCTATGTGCTTCCTCAGCCACCGTCTGCCACCAATCTGAGCACGCAAACTCTTTAACGATCGAGTGTTTTGGGGAAACGATACAGTATCAAAAAACATGACATTGCGATACTCCAGTATCAACTTGTTTCCCTTTACTGCGATATTGTTCATGGTGACCTCAGTTTCAATCTTCTATCAAAGAAATACAACTACAAGCTAGTGGGGACAACAGGCTCCTCGGCAAATAGCCAATCAGATTGCAGCGGAGCAACCGGCAATCAGCTCCACTTGGCATCAAATTTGTGCCGTCCGCTGTCATTGGCAGAGAGTTTTAACAATGAGGGATGACGTCATTTTAAATCAAAAGGTCTCTGTGACCTCAGAAAACACAATATGGGCTGTAACTCAAGACCATTACAAGTGTCTGATAGGAGACTTGCTCATATGGAGGCAGACACCAACGAGCCAGTGTTTGGATGATCCCCACTCCTTCTCTACTGAGCCTAGAGTGGCCTCTTTATCGGTCATATGGTCACAACTTAAAGGATCGGGAGGCCATGAACCCCACGCATCAACATGAACAGCAAACTACTGGATGTGCAGGTAGTGAACAGTGACCTCATCAGAGACCTTAAACAGCTGCTGCTGAACCAGGCTGGTGAGAGGACATCGTGGATCAGAACATGTCAACTAAACTGGTGATAATTCTTCTTGAGCGCAACACTGCCACATGCAACGCCTCATTATAATATATCATTTATTTCTATCTACAATATTTAAGTGAGACTTTGTTATTGTTGAAAGAAGAAATTCATAGGCAATGGAACACATCCTTGCTCAGTTGAATACACTCTGCTGCTCCAGTCTAACAGGCGAACCTCACTGACTTCATGACTTCTCTGCATGTACTGATAACCGCCCGCTCCATCGATCCCTGATAATGGACATCTCATGGGGCATTATACCTTATTTGTGGTATTGGACAGTAAAACTCTGCACTTTTAAATGGACCCATGCTGGATACATTTGTTCATATGGCATCATCTCCTGTGTACAGCACACCTCAGGCTTCCTTCCGTACAAGCAAAGTGGCTGCTCAGACTCCTGGATTCATTTAAACTATTTCCCAATGAGAGAATGAAGCTGGGGGGGGGGGGGTATGGAGAGAGAATAGAGCTGGGGGGGGGGGGGGCCAGCAGGACATCCTGTTTGAGCTTCCAAATACCACTTCCTCCAATAAGAAGGGGGAGACCTCGAAATAATCTCCCACAGAAGAGACACAGAGACGTTGATTGTCACCCTGGCACAAGGCCAAGGCTGAGGAGAAAAGCTGCCCCCCCGTCAAGCCTTTGGATGGTACTCAAACAGCACCTCGAGGAAGTCATTGCAGCTCAAGGTTGATGGAAAGTCTCTCCTTCCTCATCTCACCTCTGTGCTGCTCAGGTCTAGGTTCCAGGGCCACGTGATGGAGTTATAACCTGATGAGCAAAGTACTATAGAATATACAACAACTCGTGCTGTTATGGCTTTCTTCTATTGCTTCAAAGTTGTGGGTAATATCTTGAATTTTGTGAAGTTGCTCAACCAAATTCAAGTCTTCCCGTGGCAACCACTTTGCTAATGAGCAACCACACCCATTACGGAAGCAGCCAGACTCCAGCTACCACTTTATGTAGAAAACAGACACACCTCAGTTCTCTTCTGGGTTACTATAGCAACCCCCTTGTTGCTGGACTCCCAAGCAAGAGTTTTTGATGCTTTCACAATATCATAGCAAATAGCAACTCACCTGACGCGGTTATTTGAAGCCCTGAGAAGGCCCATGGTGATAGGATGCCCTGTCTGTCTATCAGATCGTCATCAGATCTCCAGTCAGGAAGAGCCAAACATCTCGTCCATCGAGGAAAACCTTCAGTGTTGTTTATTGCTCTTCAATGAAAAGATGCTCTCCAGTTCCGATCAAACTGACGCTAATGCAGCAGCTACACTAACCTCTTCAGGAGCCGCCATTGTTATTTTGTCGCCTCTCTGTCGTCACACAGACCCAACTCACAGAAAGCAACACGTTACTTGAAGCCTAAGTGAAACACATGGCTCTTTGCAGGCACCTCTTGTCACCAATATCCCTGATGCTTTGTGGACGGGTACCAATGACCAATGATGTTCTTGCTGGTTTTAATGATCCGCTGTCCTGATGCATGCACATCTCATGCCAGTCTGTAATGTTTCTAATCAGGAAGCTTTCTATAAAGTTAACTAAAGCTTGGCACAGGAATTATGCCTTCATAAGTTTCCTTAATAAATGCAGCAGTTTATGAGCTTTCTTCACCAGGATGGAGATGTGTGAGGACCACGTCCGGTTGTGATGCTGATTCCCAGGAACTTAACGCTGTTAACTTGCTCCACCTCAGCTTCATTGATGTGGACGGGGTGTGCGTCTTCACCTCCTTTTTTCTAAAATCAACAATCAGCTCCTTGTTTTACTGATGTTGAGCAGCAGGTTGCTCTGAGCACCAACCTGTAAGATATGGAAACCACTTAGACAGCTAGCATTAGGGAAAAACTACGGTTCACTGCAACGTGGCTTCAAATTCCATAGAGCTCTGGTTCTATGAGCTCCTTCAGTTCTGATGAGTGGAGGACACGTTGGGTATGTTGGGCCACTGCATCAACACCAAAAAACCTTCCATTACTCGCAGACTACTTGAACAGTTGTTTAGAGGCTAACCGATATGAAAGGAACAATATGTTAACTGTAAAGGAGTGCATTCTACTCCCCCCGGGACGGTTGGGACAGTGGGCAGTCCAATGGGATGCCTTGTTCTGGGCTGAAAGGAAAATAATTAAATTGACCAAATTGCAGTCCAAATTTTAACACCGTATTATGAAAATGTTAGTTATTCACAGGTGTCTTTGAGAAGAACACATGTATAGAAACAAAGCACAGAGAGAGACATCAGTACTCTATCTTTACAGATAGTAGCTGTTTGTTCCTTTTTACAGAAGATAACCGTTTATAGAAGATAAAATGCAGATTTCCCAGTCAGCTGTGATGATGTATTTCTAATTCATTCCAGAAGATGATAATCTGTTTCCATGTTCCATTCATTCCAATTCATCATATACAGTTCTTGTGTTCATTGTGTGGCGCTCAATCTTTTCTTTGAGTACATACAGATATGGTACAACCGTACAGCATGTGGGGGGTCCTGCTTATGTAAATCTGGCTATCAGAGCTCCTTTGAAGTGTTTATTCATATTTGCCTTTGCAGCCTGTTGCTGTCTCTACCGTTGGGGAAGCTGATGGCGAAATGAAGACCACCATAGCATGCTCAGTTTGCAAAGGGATTTCAGCCCTCTGACCACTCGGCCATTGTCATCAAATTTGCACAGAGCTGCAATAATTCAAAGACACTTATGCTTTTGGGTTGCTTGTGTTCCCCGATTTCCCCCTGTGGCCAATGGTGTTGACCTACCTGTCAGCTCCCCGTGGAATTCTGGGTGGTTGGCAGTTCTGCCCCCCCCCCCCCTCACAGAATGCATACAAATTAGCCTTTCAAATATCAGATCAAGTTATGTAAAGAACAAAAGTAAAGTGGACTTCAAAGAGGAGGGACGAGGAAGGATGCTGCACGCAGAGGCTTCAGCCGGCTCACTCAACCGGCCCGGTCCTCATACGCTGTGGTGGATTTGATTATTGTTTTTAACTCCGCTCCTCCCCCTCCCCCTGGCTCCCTGAAACCCCCTGCACTACCAACATGGGTCCAGCCCTTTGTAGCGAATCTCATTCCCAAACCTGGTCTTTGATTTCGGGGGGCTTGGCACTGCTCCTTCTCCCCCTGCTTTGTTCCTCTTGATGGATCTAGGCGGGCCAGCGAACCGTGACCCCTGCCAGCCCACCCCGTCTCTGTGTGAGTGCACACACACACACACCAACAAACAATGCCAAGCCACCACAGAACCCAAGAGGAAAGGAGGGGCAAATGGAGGAAGAAACAAATGTCCTGAAAGCATCCGTGAATCAAAGTCTCATCCCTGACAGAGATTACAGGCGCGGTGAGTGCCGTTGCTGTTTTCATTGTGTCTGTTCTGATAAGTTAGCCATGTGTGATGGGCGAGGAGGAGAGTCTGGACCGCTGCCTATTCAGCTGCTCTGAACCACCTGCCACCAGATGGACCCGAGTGTGAACTTGAACAAGGGAAAAAAACACTTCAATTCCCAGCCCTCCCGGCGGCCGCCTCATCTTCTCTCTAACTGTGTTATCGGACCCGCTTTGTGTTGGCTTTGTGTTGGCTTTGTTGCGGCTCGGCGCTGAGTTGACGAGCTTTCAGTCACTCGGTGCAGAATATTTCATGCTGGGAACCTTTTGTGTGCTGAGGCCAAAAACAAAGCAGCTTATGAGAGGCTCCAGGAAATCACTGTGATATCAAAGACCAGCATGCACTTCATAGAATGCACTCATACTGCTTCATAGTTCACACTTCTACACTCTACATTCTGTTCATTACTAGGATATTGATTCCATTTGATTACAACTTGGGTTGTATCTCTATGATTTGGCCATCATTTCTATAAATTGTGATAACATTGCACCAAAGCAATTGACCCTTGGCTAAGCCTGCTGCTACTTACCATGGAGCCCACACTGTCACTAACTACACTCTTTAAAAGATATATTGTAGGTGTGTGGAAATAAACAAGGAGTCGAGTATTCCCTTTGGCTGCACCTTCTGGCCGTTTATTTCCATCCATACAAAACATAAAACACATTCACTTCCTGTCACCCTTTAACCCCCTCTGTCACCAGGGTTATGCCCCTTTCCTTAAAGGGGCCCCGTGAATTCGGTCGTCCCCTACATGCCTCCCCCAGAATTCACCAACTCCCGAGATTAGTCCCAACCATTAATGTTTGGGGGCCCGGATCAACCGACCAGCCCGACTCCGTGTCTCTGGGGCCGGAGGCAGAACCACCGTTGAAGGCCCCCTCCGGGTCCTGTTGTGCTGAGGTGGGAGGGCACGAGGCCGCCCCCACCGTGGGGGTTCAGCCAACCGTACAGGTTGGTCCAGGTCCAGATGTGCTGGTTTAAGGCGGTCAACCGACACGTACTCCAGCTTGCCGCCCATGTCGACCTTGCAGGTTTTGTCTCCGGTCTCCAGCACCCGAAACGGGCCGACGTAGGGGGGTTGAAAGGGTCCACGGTGGCCGTCCTGGCGAACAAACACATACTCCGCTGACCTGAGGCTGGATGGGACATATGACTGCGGAAGGCCGTGCTGCGACGTGGGCACTGGTTTAAACAGCCTGGCTTTTTCCAGGAGCGTTTCCCGCTGCTGGGTTGCAGACCAAGGGTCTGTGACTTTGGGGATGAATTCCCCCGGGACCCGCAGTGGCTCTCCATAAACCAGCTCAGCCGATGAAGCTTGCAGATCATCTTTGGGGGCTGTCCTGAGCCCCAACATGACCCACGGGAGCCTGTCCACCCAACTGCTGTCTTTGAGGCTGGCACGGAGAGCAGCTTTCATCGACCGGTGGAACCGCTCGCATAAGCCATTAGCCTGCGGGTGGTAGGCGGTAGTGCGATGGAGCTTCACCCCTAGGCTTCCTGCAACTGCATTCCACAGCTCTGATGTAAACTGTGGGCCTCGGTCCGAGGAAACGTCAGCTGGGGCTCCAAACCTGGCGACCCAAGCCTGAATAAATGCCCGAGCCACCTCATCCGCCGTTGTTGATGACAACGGGACAGCTTCTGGCCAACGAGTGGTTCGGTCTACCATCGTGAGGAGATGTGTGAACCCACGGGATGGGGGAAAAGGTCCTACCAAGTCCACATTCACATGATCGAACCTCCTTTCTGGCACCGAGAACTGTGCTAACGGGGCCTTTATGTGACGGTGGACCTTGGAGCGCTGGCACACCACACAAGTCCCGGCCCACTTCCATATATCCTTTTTCAGCCCGTGCCAGACAAATTTTGCTGAGACCAACTTCTGAGACGCCCTCTTGCCAGGGTGGGACAGTCCATGAATAGCATTGAAAACCTGCTGTCTCCATTCGTCGGGAACAACTGGCCGCGGCTGGCCTGTGGAGACGTCGCACAGGAGCGTAACACCAGTTTCGCCAAACGGGACCTCCTCCATCCGCAGTCCCGTGACTGCCGTCCTCAACTCCTGGACGCCCGGGTCTGTAACTTGATCCTCTGCCATCTTGTTATAGTCCAAGCCTAACTGGACAGCCCCGGTGACAGCCCTGGAGAGACAGTCTGCGACCAGGTTTTCCTTGCCCGCTACATGCTGCAGATCCGTGGTAAACTCTGATATGAAGGAGAGCTGGCGCTGCTGGCGTGCAGACCATGGTTCGGTGCTCTTACTCATGGCAAACGTCAGTGGTTTGTGATCCACAAACGCAGTGAACGGCCGAGCCTCCAGCAGGAACCGGAAATGCCGAATGGCCAGAAAGAGGCCGAGGAGCTCCCGATCGAACGTGCTGTATTTCCGCTCATTAGGCCGCAACTGTCGACTGAAGAAGGCCAGCGGTTGCCACGCCCCTTTCATCCACTGCTCGTGCACCGCGCCCACCGCGTAGTCCGAAGCGTCCGTGGTGATGGCAATCGGAGCCTTAGGTGACGGGTGTGCCAGCATTGTTGCGTTTGCCAGAGCTGTTTTCGCATCAACAAACACAAGCTCCCTCTCTTCAGTCCAGTCCACCAGCTGTTTGATGGCCTTGCCTTTCAGGGCTTCGTACAGGGGCCGCATCACCTGCGCTGCTCGGCGAATAAAGCGATGGTAAAAGTTCACCATGCCTAAAAACTCCTGCAGGGCCCTCACCGTGAGTGGGCGTGTAAAGTTAGTCACTGCCTCCACCTTTACCGGGAGGGGGAGCGCCCCGTCCTTTGTGATGCGGTGACCCAGAAAGTCAATGGTGGTCAACCCAAACTGGCACTTAGCCGGGTTGATGATCAACCCGTGCTGGCTGAGTCGCTCGAATAGAGTCGGGAGGTGAGACCTGTGCTCCGCTCTTGACGAACTGGCCACCAGGATGTCATCCAGGTAGACGAACAGGAAAGGCAGGTCCCTCAGCACCGTGTCCATTAGACGCTGGAACATCTGCGCTGCATTTTTTAGGCCAAACGGCATCCTCAAGAACTCAAACAGGCCGAATGGAGTGATCAGCGCAGTCTTGGGAATGTCCAGCGGGTGAACGGGCACTTGATGGTAACCTCGTACCAGGTCCACTTTCGAAAACACCACGCTCTCCGACAAGTGGGTAGAAAAGTCTTGGATATGTGGAACCGGATAGCGGTCCGGGATTGTTGCCTCGTTGAGCCGGCGATAATCTCCACACGGGCGCCACCCGCCCCCAGGCTTCGGGGCCATGTGCAGGGGTGAAGCCCATGGACTGTCGGAGCAGCGAATGATGCCCAGGCGCTCCATGTTTTCAAACTCTATCTTGGCGATGGTGAGCTTTGCCGGATCTAGGCGCCGGGCCCGGGCATTTACCGGTGGGCCGGTGGTAGAGATGTGATGCTCCACCCCATGCTTGACCGTGGAGGAGGAGAAGGTGCAGACGCAGAAACTCATCAGCCGCTGAAAGCATGTTAGTCAACCTGGTAGAGCCCGCTCTACTTAGTGTACATGGGTAAGAGCAAAAAGTCACAGCATTTATCAGGCGGCGGCCCTTGACGTCCACCAATAGTCCATAAGCGCATAGGAACCCGCGCCGAGCAGGGGAATGGCAATTTTGGCAGTAACAAAGTCCCAAACGCTGCCCCATAAAACACAGCTCCAGGCACCGTGTCCCAAAAGTCCATATGGGGGTACCATTCGCGGCTTCCAGCGGGGGGCCCTGCCCGTTCGTCAGCATGTCCACCCGCGATGCAGGCACAACGCTCCTCTGCGCCCCCGTGTCACAGAGAAAGTGTCGCCCGGAAACGTCGTCCCTGATGAACAGCAGCCTGCCTTCCCAACCGACGCCCATGGCAGTCACTGAGCGCCGGCCCTGGCATTTCCCATCCTGCCAAAACTGCATGGTGAACGGCACTTTGTAGCCCGTGGCCCAAACCTTGCATGGTAATAGCACAGACCGGTAGCTCCCCGCCGTTGGCTTGCTGCTGCTGCGGCGACGATCGTTGTTTCCCCCGGCCACGCCGTGGCTTGGGCCGGCCTCAATGCGGCCGTGTAGCTTTGTTGGCCCGCCAGAAAGAACTTATCGGACTCCTCGGCCAACTCCCGACAATCGGTAATCTTGGTGTTGGCCCAAGCGGCCCGCACCTGCAGCGGGAGCTGCTGCAGAAAAAGTTCCGTAAACAGAAACTCCGGCTCGTGTCTACCTAGCAGCGCTAACATTTTGTCCATTAGCTCCGATGGCTTGCTGTCGCCGAGGCCATTCAGAGCAAGCAACCGGCGAGCCCGCTCAGAGTCCGAAAGCCCGAAAATGTTCAACAGCCGGTCTTTCAGGGTATTGTACTTATCCCTCTCTGGAGGATTTTCCAGAATGCTCACCACTCTGCCTGCTGTCGAACTTCCGAGAGCCGCCACGACATAATAATATCTTGTCGCATCCGCTGTAATGTCTCTGAGGGCAAACTGTGCCTGAGTTTGAGCGAACCACACCGCCGCTTGCGTCTCCCAAAACTCCGGCAGTTTCAGCGAAACTGCGTGCGTCGTCATTCTTTCTTCTGGAAACGTCCAGGAGAAACACATGCGTAAAACACATTCACTTCCTGTCACCCTTTAACCCCCTCTGTCACCAGGGTTACGCCCCTTTCCTTAAAGGGGCCCCGTGAATTCGGTCGTCCCCTACAATATTATCAAAACGTTTGGACAAACGAAAAAGCAATTTTATAGAGAAGCTGACAGAAGGGCTACATTATGTGTTTGAAGGATATATATTCAGGATTCAAACAGACTCAGCAGTGAAACAGGTTAAAGATATAGAAGCTAAAGCTACAGACCAAGTGAACCAGCTCATCACCTGCAGATCCAGACACAAGACAGTGACATGAAGGAACGCTGTCCCTGTTAGCTGGGTAGATCTATATATATATACACTGTTAAAAGCAAAAGCAGCATGTGTACACATTCAGTAGCATGTAGCATAGAAGTGCTAATGCTAGTTAATGATGTGCTAAGTTACTCTGGTAATGTTAATGTAGAAACATAACAGTTTAGAAACCTTCTAAACTGAAGGTTTCTAAACCCCCCCCCCCCCCCCCCCCCGCAGTATACTCTTAATTGATTTAATCATTTTCACCAGGTCTGCAGAACAAATCATCAAGCCTGATGTATTCAAGTTCATGTGGGAACTGTGTTGGATTGTAAATCTAGGAGGTAATATTGAGATCGAGTGGATCTCGAGGAATAGTCCATTTGGTAAACATTCTGGTAAATATGCTCATTCCCTTTGTTGCATGTCACCCCCACCTCATCTGTCTTCTCTCCATCTTTGAATAAACGAAAAATGCCCAAATACATTTTTTTACTTTTAAGTACTGAGCTGCTGACAGGACGTGGTTAGCCTAGCTTAGCATGAAGACTGGAAGCAAGGGGAAACAGCTAGCGCAGCGCTGTCCAAAGTAAAAAAATGCTTCAGTAAGAGTTTGATTGACAGATGGTTCGTCCCATCACCTGCCAAGTGTTTTTCCAAAGGTTCTGTGTAACAAACCATCTCTGCTTCACCTTTTGCTTGGCTAATCATGCTCAGCTCCAAACTTCATGCAAAACCATGAGATTGATGC
Organism: Melanostigma gelatinosum; assembly: GCF_949748355.1. Lineage (NCBI taxonomy): Eukaryota > Metazoa > Chordata > Actinopteri > Perciformes > Zoarcidae > Melanostigma > Melanostigma gelatinosum. Next base: position 15,885,663 of record NC_136656.1, read on the forward strand.
TGATCTCCTGATCTCGTATAAGAACGCTGACATCCCTACATGTTAAACTGTCCCTTTAGACTTTGAGAAGAACTGCTTTGTGTTTTTGTGTATAAAGAAAATTAAATGATCCATATTGTTTCACCCAAAGCATGCTGGGAAGGGCTCTAGCCCCAAGGAACCCTGAACAAGATAAACAAAGAAGTTCTACTAAGTCCTGATGAAGTGAAGAAAAGCAAAATGTGTCTGCTTCAGTTGAATAAAAGTGACAAGTAGACTGAGCTGAGCCGTTCCCATCATTAAGTACGACCAACGGGTTCTGGTGCTGTCACATGTGGGATCAGTTGATGATTATTATTCCTCTCATTATTTTCACATAGATGAGGCACAATGAGAGCACCGTAGTGTTCGGACTCATTTGTCCAGTTAAGGACCTCGGCCTCTCCTGCACGTTTGATTAGTTTGGACAAGCCAGCAAGACCAGCTCCAGCGCTGCGTGCGAGCCAAGTCTGTGTCACGCTGAAGAGTTTTCTTAATTATTTTTAAATGTCACATTTGATTTTGCAAAAATAAAGGGTGAAAAGAACAGTTTGACTGAGAAAACTCCTTAAGTCCATGGACTAACACTCATTAATTAAAGGAATTCACCATTTCTCTTCTGTTTGTCTTGATAAAGATCTTTAAGATGTACGATGCTGCACAGGGAGCACAACATTAGCTGCTCACGATTTAGGTCAAAATAAATGAACTTATGAAAGTCCGAGAACGCCTCAGAGCCAGAATGTTAAAGGAATAGTTCACCATATTTCAGAAAATAAACTTCTTTGGTTTCCGTCTGAGACTGAGATGAAAAGACCAATTTCAATCTAATGTCTGCGTGTTCATGTATTCATTGGTTTATTTGGCAGGCACAGTGCACATTAATGAAACATTGCTGTAAATGCACCAGTTAGCCATGAGGCTGTTTTTCATGTGTTACTGAGCTGGAATCAGGACGTGGTTAGCCTAGCTTAGCATAACGACTGGAAGCAGCAGGAAACTAACCTGATGAGCCAGATGTTTCATCACACAGAACCATCCAAGAAGCAGCTTTACTGACGTAATGACGTTTTATCAAAACCTCAACCTGTTTTATATTTGTTATGCTAACAATGTTCAATGCTCAAATCTCAACGCACTGCTACATAAAGATAGATCCGACAGGAAACACATCACATCATAAGTCCTATAAATGAAAATAAAAATGATAAAAACAATAATGAAGTGTTGCAAAGTGCAGTGTTAGTCGATGCAGCTTTAAATGGACTGCCGGATGTCTCAGTGACCCACTCAGTCATCCAGGTCAATGACGTGGACATGGTTTTGTCCCACAGATGTGCCGGGACACACCAGATGTTGGATGATGGAATAATGTAGCTTCTGAGTGTCATGATGACTGATGCCATTCATGCTCACAGCAGAGTGATACAGGCTTTGACTTGTCTGCTGTTAGATGGGCTCCATATGTCAGAATAACTGAGACGTGTAGTGGTGGTGTAGTGTCATCTAGTGGTGGTCTGACAGTATGGTCAAATAAAGGGTCCACCTCCAAGTCTGGCTGCCATATCTTAAAGGGACAATTCACTCCAAAACAATTGATTGATTGATGAATAACACTTCAGGTAAGAGGGAAAATACGTATTTTTGATTTTGGGGTGAACTGTCCCTTCAATAAATCCTTTGAGATCGTCATGAAGGGTGTAAGTGAGCTTCCAGAGGCAGTATCCTCGGTGCCTCCGTACTCCAGTCGTCCAGTGCAGGATGTGCTGTGAAATACAGAATGTGTGAGTTGTCTTTATGCTATCACAGTATTCCAACCAGTTTGGTGTTGTGGTTGTTCCATGCACTGTCCACTTTAACTTCCTAAAAACACTGAAGTGGTTATACATCCAATCAAGGTAACCACCTCAACTTCCACTTCTCCAGAAACTGTTGTATCTTTGCATTTAATACATTTAGGAGAGCTTCGACCAAGCTTGCAGTTTAATAATGGTATAATATTGTAAATTGTGTCCGTCCATCCATCAGTATTACCGCTCTAAACTGATGCCCAGATATATTCTATCAATCTGCCGTTGCTTTTGGACATGATCAATGGAATAATTGAAAAGGTTTCATAAACATACGTACATCTTTTTGGTCGGGTTGTTTAAGAATATCCACTGAGAGACACATTTCAAGCATAAACATTGTTATACAATGTCTTATTTGTTAATAGCGGGAGGAGAAACAAAACCGATGTACGGTACTGTTGAAGCCCTTCAATGACTCCATTGTTCCTTCTTCACAGAGCTTTACCAGCTGCTCCTTCATTCTCCTTGCCAGAGCCTGAACACAGAATCTGGGCCTGGATTTCTCCATATGTGGGCCAGAAGTGAAAAATCATTTTAAAATGTCAGACCATAATCTTATTCCATGTGTTCAGAACAATAGCTACTCTGAACTCCCAGTTTGAACAAAGATGCTCTCTAGAAATGCTCTCGTGTGATTTACAGAATCAGTCCTTCAGTTTATAGTCTCCACATCAGTTTGGACCATGAGCAAAACCATTGTTCTAAAGGTGGAATCAAACAGAACTGGAAAAACAAAAACAAAACTAGTTTAATTTAACTCAAAATGTCCTGTTTTTATTTTGCATTTGATTAGCTGAAGACTTGTGACTGATGGATTTAAATATCTGTAGATACATCATACTGCAGAGCTTTCGCCTTTTCAAACTGAAACCAGAAAGTCGAACTGCCGTCATGCAATGAGCCATCCATACACCACAATATGCAAATCATTGTGACTGTGCAGGCTTTATTCAGGAATCCAAAAATGACTACAGGGTATACCCTGTTCACTTCAGTGGTGAACCGATCTAAAACATGCCTTCCAATCAGGCAACTACACAAGGCTGACGTTAATAGTTTGCATGCCATGGCTCAGTCCACACAGAGGCTTTGGTGGTCCTTTGAGGTAGCTTCTTTCAGACTGGGAAGATTAAGACTACATGTACCCCATCCACACTGGAGAAGCCTTCTGAATGCCTACAGGTCAGAAATAAACCCACAAAAAAAATAATATGCAAGAACAGACTGCAAATGCCCAATAAGAGCTTTATTAAAACACCACTTTAAACATGTGAATTCCACAAAAGCAAGTTTGAACAAAAACTGCAGTACCAGATAATAAAAAAATAAAATAAAAAAACAGCTTCTCTGAAGCCACTTAAAAAAAGAAATTAAAGAAAAATACCCCAGGTGAGTGAATGCAAGCTCAACCATACAAATAACTCTAAGGTGCGCTACGCTACAACATTTAAACACTTGATGCAGACTCCGTCCTGAGATGGCACGACTCCCAGAGCACTTCAGGTTATACCGTCTTCTGCTGGCCCTTCTTTCCTATCAGAGACTTGTGGATGTGAGGGATCACACCTGGGAAACAGAGGACAATGGATGAGCCATTAACAGAGCTGCAGACAAGCAAACCACGAACAGTTTAGTAGGTCATCAGAAAATGTAGAGGAAACAACACAAGCTAGAGAGCCGATGGATGATATATTAAGACAGTCTCACTAAATGTAATAGATTTGTGTGACAGTTAGTACCTAGTCCATGATAAATAGAACAATGGCATGGTATATTTAAAATATAATGTCATTGTGTTGCTCAAAGCTCAAGACTTTTCAATGCCACTTGGTGCAGAAGAGTCCTTACCTCCACCAGCAATCGTGGCCTTGATAAGAGAATCAAGCTCTTCATCTCCTCTAATAGCCAGCTGCAAGTGGCGGGGGGTTATACGCTTCACCTTAAGGTCCTTTGATGCATTTCCCGCCAACTCCAGCACCTGAAATAAATAGTTATTAACAAACGCCAGAAACAGCAGCACCCAGAAGGATGAGTAGCATGCAGGCTCAGCGTTACCTCGGCCGTGAGGTATTCCAGAATAGCCGCGCTGTACACCGCTGCAGTGGCTCCCACTCTGCCGTGGCTGGTGGTTCTGGTCTTGAGGTGTCTGTGGATACGACCCACTGGGAACTGCAGCGATAAGAAGGAGAGCGGGCATTGGTGCAGAGAAACAAAGGGTTCACTGGCCCGATGGTGAGAGACGGCCAGCTGAGTAGCCTCTGCGACGTCTGCTTGTTAACGTTAGCTTGTGGCTAGGTTAGCACAGTCGAGGCAATGATACATGTCGGTGAACAAACCTGCAGTCCTGCTCTCTGCGAGCGCGAAATAGCCTTCGTCTTGGTCTTCCCGGAGTCTTTACCTGCCTTACCACCGGCCTGGAAAACACGAAAACAGTTGCAGTCGTCAAATCGTATTGCCGTGAAATGACATTACCTAAAAAAGGTGGACAATTATATTATTACTTTCTGCATTCAGTACCGATTCTGGTGCCCATTGCAGTGGCGATAAGTTAGCTAGCATGCTACGCTAGTACAACAGCTAAGACTAGAAGCTAATGGTTAGCGATTCAATATTCACTAACTGCTATTAAACATGTGTTGCCAACAAACCGCTAGCAGTCAGTTTCCCGATATGCCACCAAGACAACATTTCATACTAACCATGTTTAAAATCCACAAAGAAGTTCTGAAGCAGCAGCCCAAAATCGAGTGTGTCGCGCGATACTACCGACTGTTGGCTTGCAATACAACCTCCGCCCTCGATCGTCCCTTATATATAGCCGACTTTCATCCGGGTAACTGCTGTGAGAGCACTAGCCAATCACATTTCGTCATGTTTCCTGCCTTGGAGTTCGGTAAAGACCTCGCTTTTTGGGAAATATGGTACATTTTCGTTCTAAGTGCTGATGGGTAATGTAGTGTAGACCAGTGGTGTATAAAGTACCCAAAAGCCATACTTGAGTAAAAGTAAAGCTACCTTACTGGAAAACTACTCCAGTAAAAGTAAAAGTCACCTATTAGAATACTACTTGAGTAAAAGTCTTAAAGTATCTGATATTTATTGTACTTAAGTATCAAAAGTAGTTTTCTGATATGAAATGTACTTAAGTATTGAAAGTAAAAGTACAAGTAAATGCTGTTAATAAAAAAGCAAAGGGTCAGAATAATGAATTTTGAGAATGATGAAGTTTATTCTTTTAAGTGCTGTGGCACCATGACCAAGGACATGGAGCTGTGTTGAACATAATTGGGTTGGCTGTGATCCATCCAGGAGCAACAATGTTCAACATAATATACTGTACATAAGTATACGTTTGCATCTACCATGAACTTATCATCATAGTTCTCCGAAAAGCAATATGACACTATGAAGGAGTTGTAACAGTGCGTTTATAAGTCTGCTCATTAGACTAGAGGATGTAGAGGGCAAATGCATAATATTGTGTTCAGCAAAACATATCCACTTGATGCATCAGGTCAGTGTTGTGAGAAAGGACACCTGCCTTGTAAACTCCTATGGGCCTGATTTGAACACAATAGACAAAGGTTTCCCTCAAGCTGAATCTGCAATTGGGCGACTGCTACCATCATAACTCCATCTGATCAACATTGTATTAGAATGTAACTTCTTTACATTCTATTAGAATGTAAAGAAGTTACATTGTATTAGAATGTAACTTCTTTACATTCTAATAGAATGTAAAGAAGTTACATTGTATTAGAATGTAACTTCTTTACATTCTAATAGAATGTAAAGAAGTTACATTGTATTGGAGTGCTTTGAGAGCACACTTGTTTGCAATTGTGCATTAACGTGATTCACCAAACCTGCTTGCTTGCAGTCTGTGTTCCACCACAGTCCCCGACGCTGCTCTCATGATTCATTTTGTTTCTAAAGATAGATTTGATTTTGTAGCGAGTAACGAAGGTTTCAGGGGAAATGTATCGGAGTCAAAGTATCAGTTTTCTTTGCAAAATGTAGTGAAGTAAAAGTAAAAGTCAACAGAAATATAAATAGTAAAGTAAAGTACAGATACCCAAAAAACTACTTTAGTACAGTAACGAAGTATTTCTACTTCGTTACTGTACACCACTGGTGTAGACGGACTATTCCCGTTGTTTTTTTCGTAATGAAAGAACAAGTTAGGTCTACCCTGAAGTCTGAAAATGTGTCAGAAGTTGACACTCACGCTAACGTGTTTTCTACTCTAAGTTGATATGTTGGGTGAAAATATAGGCATCATTTGTTTGTTTGGACATTTATTAGGCCAATTGCATGAACCATGTCAGGAAGCCTGCTCACTAATCTCAAAATGACACAGTGGACTCTTGGTCCATTTCATACACAACATATTGTCCCATAATGAAAATATCTTCTTCTTTTAACTGTTAAAGGGGGAAGCAGACAACTACAGTTGTGTGCAAATCCTACTTTTTATGATGAACACCAAGTTTCTTGATCAAATACATTATATCTTTAAAAAATCTCTTCATCAAAAATTAATTTTTTATATTAAAAACTGCTGGTTGATTGCATTTCCTTTTTTCTCAGAATTTCAAAACTTGTTTTGCAATCCCCTCCTAAAAGGAGCCAGTCACGTGATGTGCTGTCCTCAGGCCTAACTGTCTCTTTCCACTTCCACAAACTGTTCCATTGCTGTTAACGCTGCGGTCTCTCAGCATGTTTATGTCCCGTTGTAGTTTCTTACTGAAGCCACATGAGGGCAGTGAATGCTCAGTACATGCTCTCTTTGCTCTACTGTATCGACTGTACTTCACTATACCTTCACTCAAAGTTACAGTGACAGACATTTTGTAAAGTTTTAGATGCAGAAAAGTCATTGTTGTTATACACTCATCTAGTTTGATGAAGTGGGATCATTTACTTTATGCCCAACAGCAACCTCATAATATAAAGCTAAACAATCAAAATAAATCGTAAGATAAATAGATAGATCTATCTAGCCATGAATTTCATATCATATATATGTATTCAACAAAGCAAAACAAAATGACATATAATATTGATTTTTCCATGCATTTTCTGTATATGTGACCATGATGGCTCAAACACGATTCAAATCATTTTCATCTACTTACATATAAACTCTCAGTCAGTTTACATCTTATTTTAGCAGTAGTGGGTGAGGCCTTATGGATTTCTGTCCACATTAGTGGTTAGTTGTCTAATGATGATCACATGCTGGTTATAGTTCACCCTGACACCAGCAGCAGGTGGAGAGTCATGAAAGCAGAGAGATTTCAGCCTCCTTTTCATCCTGTTTTACTGCAGTGTTGATCTGTAACAGGCTCCAGTCGGGGGGGGGGGGGGTGTCAGGACTTGATAAGACAATCTGTGTGTGTGTGTGTGTGTGTGTGTGGGGGGGGGGGAACAACATGCACAGCTGGTGGTGGGCTGGTCACATCTAAATCTCATACCATTCATTCTCAGGCGTACTCCCCTTTCAGCACTCTCTCTCTCTCTCTCCCCTGACCTCATTCTCTCCCTCTGTTCCTCGGTCGCTGTCAGTCACCTCCCCGTCTCTCCTGCTCTGTCACTGAGCTCTTTGACCGCCGTGATACAGTGGATCACTAAATATTGTTGGATAGGATCTTACCACATTGCACATTCTGACTCCAGTTCAGTGCTTTACTCACAGACATGAGCTTGATATTCATCTTCTCATGTCACTCCCAGAAATATAGACAACTGGCATATTTCCAAAAAGGCTGGACTATTTCTTTAAAAATCACCTCCAGACAAATTTTGATGATGTTAAAATACAATTACCATGTTAAAAATTCTTAAAATGACATGTACCCCATAAAAATCCAGAATCCATCGATATATTTCAAATGTTGAACTGCTTGACACAAGATGTCTCGACTTCGACACGCTCATTGGACACGATTGACTCCAAACTATTGTGATGTCAAGAAGTCCTGCTGGTACATCATGTGTTCTGCTGAGACTCAAGTGGAGCACAGAGAAACAGCCCTTCAACATGATAGTGAGCTGTAGCTTTGGTGTATGAAGCTGAGAGAGGATCAGTGAACGTATATCTGGCCCTGAGAGAGAAGTGACAGGAACCCGACCATGCCACCTGGGGAAAACAAGAGGAAGAGAGGGAGAGCTCAGAGGAAGAAGGGATGGACAAAGGGCGTGAGAAACTGTGATGTCACTCCGGCTGCTAACTCAAGAAGAAACAAAAACAGAAAGAAAAAGAAGTTTGGTGGGAAAAGACTCCAGAGTTAACTGGAGAAGAGATGACTGGGTCTCTGCAAAGACCTCAAAACAAGTGAAGACACCGGCACCTTAATGAATACGCTGAGACAACAAGTTATCTCACAAATGCAAGTGAATATGAATACCATACCCACATGCACATTCAGCTCTACGCATTGGTCATAGTGTAAACCGATGACATTGTTCCAAAAGCATGTGGGTCAATGAAGAGCATGAATATTCACACTCATTAGCAGGCTTTACTTCATGTCGCTGCTTCTTTTGTTGTCAGCTCATGTGTCGCTTTCAGAGACGAGGAGGATCAACTGTGTGTGTGTGTGTGTGTGTGTTTCAGCTAATCGGCCAAAATATTCCGTTCTGGAAAGGGACCAACCAAAATCAAGTTGTGTGAGTTTCAGTCTTTACACAGTAAAATCGGCAGTGTCAATGAAACACTTAAAGAGTCAATTTTAACACTGATTCAGTGAACATATGGTCCCTATCTACAGAGTGTTAAAGTCACACTGGACATAGTGTTAAATTTTTAGAGCCAATTTAACTCTGGTTAGAGTTAATATTTTACACTACACTACACTGAGAAGTGTTACTCAAATTTGACACTATGATGTAAATAACTCTTGTAGTGTTATTTCAAATTTGACACAAGGTAATTTTGAGTGTTAATCAGAATTAACTCTAATGAAGTTACTCTTCATGAGTGTTGGACCTACATGACACTTAGTGTTGATTAAGAAATACTCCAAATACAGTGTTGATTTTTAACTGACGCCTGCCAGTGTTGAAACATATTTACTCTTGTATTTACTCCCTTAGTGTAATTCTTACCCAACACCTTATTTTCAATTTACTCCTTTTTAACTCTTCAACCGAATACTTTTAAGAGTTTTGCATTTTCTACTTTACCATGTCAGCGAACACTTCAAACAATAAAACTACAAATGTTTGCAGGGAAAAAAACAACAAACACCATTATATCCATATCTTAATAACAATTTATTAAAAATAAAAAACATTTAGTTTGGATACAATTTTTCATTATCAGTTTAGAGATGCAAGTGTAACTCCCATTTGTGCTAAACTGTGCAACAATTAAACCTTACTTTCAGTTTCAAAGATGGAAAAACAACATTGTTCTTAAAAGACACGGTATATTTAGAATAGTACAATCTTAACAATGTCTGTAAACACTGAAATATGTGTGTTTACAGTGCATTTAGAGGATACACACATCCGAGTACAAGTCCTTTTCACCTCAGAACAAACTGCGCTATCATCTGCAATCTACCAAGCAATTCAAACAAAAATCGGATTGGCCACTGAAAGAGTTGGGATGTTATTTTGGCTTTAAATATTCTGAGTATCTGATGCCTCCAGACATTGTACTGCTGCTGTGAAAACTGGGAAAAACTAAAATCATAGGGTTGTCATTTTTTATTTTAAACACTAATTCTGTAACTATATGTTATATCAAATTTGACTGCAGTTAGATTTAATATTGGATTTTTGATTTGCCACAGATAGTCTTCTATACCAGCAGGTGTTTGAATTCCATTTTTAAAGGAGAGATTTACAGATTTCTACCTTTATTTCAATTTATCTGCTCATGGTGTAAATCGAACTGCACTCAAATTTGGTATTAAAACATAGTGGCAAATGTTAGTTTGAAGCACCTGTGTGAAGGATTTAGAACTTAGTGACTTTGGCCAATGTGACAATGTGACAGAGGGTCCTCATGAGTCTTCTCTCCTCCTTCACCTCCAAATGGCATTGGATGTAACCGTGTCAGGTCCCGTTGTAGACGTGGGTCCTGGGAGGAAGTGTGAAGTGCAGGAAACATGTGTTGCTGCTCTTTTTGATTTAATTGGTGGATCATCCTGCTGTTGCTGTTCTCTCTTCTTGGCTTGACCACATTGGGTTCTGGTCTGATTATCCTCAGGGCTGCAGCAGCATACCAACACCAAAACCAACAGTGACATACCACTCCTCGACACGTCACTACAACAAGCGGCATACCATCAGCCATCAGCAGCGCTGCTGCCAGAAAGACCACCACAATGCACATCTACACACCCTCCAACCCCCACCGCAGATCTGAGCCAGGCACACGCGGAAGAATGGGTCGAAAGAAACATAAACTGGACCAATTTTCTCTGGAATTGTCAAATTTGCCACAAAAGATGCTTCAATCACATGAAAACTCCACACAAGGGGGCCTTTAAATCAGTGGTCTCGTACCACCGAGACCCATATAGGCACAAGCAGCTCACTTAAAATCAAAACCTGCAGATTGTTTTGCAGTATTAAAACCACAATGACGAAAAGAGTCACAAGAGTTGCTTCAGGATGCCTGTGCTGAGACGTCTTCCTCACCATTGGCAACACTGTGATGGTGCCTGCTATGGACAGTGAGGGTGTGAAACTGGATGATGACCTGTTGTTCTCAGCAGACACAGGAGCCTGTAGATCCCTGCTGTGCAACACATTCAGATCAAGAAGGGGACCGGGCCATGTTCAGACCCTGACCAGTGTGCTCCCCTGCCCATGCATTAGGCTGCCAACTTATTTCCTTCAGTATTTGTCACAGTACTGTACTGCACCTTATGTCCAAAATGTATGCACTGATGGATTATTTCATTATGTTCGTTAATAATGGATATGCGTTATGAGTTAACCCGCATTGAGTTAACAGCAGCAAACAGAATCTGCGGCCCCGTATCCTCCATAGACTTTAGAGATCATAAGATGGAAAACAGACAAACAAAGGAGAACTCAAAACAGCAGACCAAGCAATATCACAATACCTCCCCCTGGGTGGGGGAGGAATGCTGTGCTTTGTGATGGGAAAATATGTCATGGTCTTATGCTTTAGGATTGAAGAATGTAAGTCTTTAAAAGTGAAGGCACAAAACCTATTTGAGTAGATGATTCTATCAGTTTTGCATCCAGGTGTCTTGTTATTTGTTATCTGTTATCTTGTTATCTGTTTTCCTGTGCATTGTTTCTGTCTTCAAAGACGGCGACACACAGAGGTTTAGATTACGGTACTTCCTGATGAGCATCAGCTGAAGAGCATGACCCTCTGTATGTATATGTGATGTGTGATGGTAAAACAGGCTTATTCAGAATCTGTATTTCTTGTATCTGAACTCTTTGATTGGGTCACAGTGACCCAATCAAAGGAAGCAGTATAAAGGTCCATGTATCTGACTATGTTGTCAGAGCACCTCTAACAGATGACGGCGATGTGTCTGTGAGACTGTGCTCTCTTTGCTTGCAAGACATGCATCTGACTGTGTTATTCAGAGCACCTCCTGCAGATGACGTGATGTGTCTGTGGGACAGTGTTCTCTTTGCTTGCAAGCAAATAAATTGACTATTACAACTTTGATCGTTCATCCAGACTCTGTTTCATTTGACATTGATTTGTTAACACTTTGACACTCTTCTCCCGACTTTTCATAGAAATATTCCACAACAATTTGGCGTTGTCGGCAGGATTCGCTGTCTGTCTGTCAGAGCTCCAGAGGGACTGACCGGAGGAGAGGCCTCTCCCAGGAATCCACAACTGTAGTTTCCTGTCTTATACCTCATTGGCCGAGAGAGAGAGAACCGGCAGACCTGAGGGAGTTTCTGATTGACGGCACGCGAATCCAACGAAAAAGAATTAATTTCTACAATATCGGGTAAGAAAGTTAAAATTCCAATTGTAAAAGTAATGGTAAAATTATACTAAGGTCATATGATTTAACAGACACAGATGAATGGTCAAGTAGTCATTTTTTTATTTTTTATTATTTGGGTAACAATTGTTTTTGATGTTCGTGGTTTCGTTTTACGAATGTGGTTCATGTAAACTCCCTTTTTCATTTTCTGGCATCTCACTATTTGCACGCTTTTACGTAGAAGACAGGATTGTGTTATACGGTGATCGTAGACACAGATCGCTTGACTACAGATATAGGTTTGTTGTAAGACCGTTGTTATGCGCTAAATACGTGAATTCTACTAAAGCAATTGATAGAATAAGATTCGTGCGCCAATACGTGAATTCTATACTGATAGAATAAGATCGTGATAAATAACTAACGTGAACTTCAAATAGGTTTGAAATAAGAATCGTGATTTTCCACAACATAACGTGAGTTTCAAACGAGGTTTTTTGCAAAAAGTTTTCCTTCGAGAGAATAAACATACGCTGTATGGTGACGACTGTACTGTAAAGGTAACGTTAACGTATCCACGCCTGAAAGATGGGTGGTAAAGATAGTAAAAGCACAGCGCCCTCGGGCCCAATAATTGATATGATGCGACAGAAATATGGAAACTGGTGTTTAGAATGCCTCACGTACTGGTCAAAGGAGTTTGGTTTTCCTGAAAACGGCTGATTGAGCGCCGCGAAGCTCAAAATGTAAAGAGGGGATTTAGAAGGAAATTGAAACAGATTAAATGTATGAAGAAAGACCGAGTCAAAGACTTAGAAATAAAAAGGTGAAGCAGATACAAATAAGTTGATGTCCGAGAGGAATGCAGGGGTGACACACACACACACACACACACACACACACACACACGCACACCCACAGAGGCACGCACACACAGAAACACAGAGATCTAAGAATTGTATCTCTGCATGAGACAACGTTGTCTAACATTTGCTGCTGAACTTTCGGCAGCTGTTTTGTTTTGTTTGTTTTGTTCATTTTTAGTCCTTGGTCCTGGTCTGGGGATTCCGCTTCCTGCTGTATGCTCCCCAGCCACAAACAACTTGAACGACACCCACCACTCAACACGTCGAGGATGAAGAAGACGAACGAGACTCGTCAAAATCTACAGAAGGCTTTCCGCCATCCATAAACCTGGAGAACATCACACAAGAGAGTTGTGTGACATGCAGCATGCTGAACATGAGGATCAGTTCAACAACGGACAACAGAGAAGTTTCGTCAGCACAGATGCAAGCATGCCCAGCTGATAATGTATCAGGGCATGAGAGGAAGCTGAAAGAGGCTTTGAGACTTTGACACACACCAACTGAAGACTTTGTGTGCCATAAATGTGGCAGCTTGAACATTGAGGAACAGATGCTCACGCTCCATGAACAAGGAGTGGTGGGAGGGCTCGACAATCAGCCATCAGGGGGGGTGCAGCAGGGACCGGAGTGAGACCAGAGCTGGACCAACGACGCGCACACAAATACAACACAGAGGGTGAGTTAACTTTAGATTCTTCAGATGACAAACTTGTACATTTAATACACACATTAGATACTAGACAAACACCACTCACACCCACATATGTATTCGAATGAGATTGAAGAATTTAGATGATTTAGAGAAGTGGAAATGATATAATGGTATAATAAGAGTCTGTTGGACAAAAAAGTACTGCTGCTGTCTGTTTCTCTGTGTCCCACACAATCTGAGTTTGTAAAGGGGGAGGATTCCACATGTTTCCACATGTTTCCACATGGTACAAGCCCAGGACGGGTGTGAAGGACATGTCTGACTGGCAGCAAGTCAGACTCAATTCACTGACTTCAGCAATATAGAGGATCCTGGTAATGTGCAGAAACAAAGATGAAGAGCCCCTCTCGACACGTGTTTATGCCAACAAACACAAGAAAAGGAGAACGCACAACAAAGATGAAGAGCAACCACGACCAGCGCAACAACACGACTTTTGACTCAGACAATGACAACTCAACGACGCATAACTGTACCAGACGCACCGCAAAAAAGAAAAAAAAAAAACTTGAAACATGATCTCTCAGCTATTCACCAAACAGCTGACTATGTATTGTCATGTGGCAACTAACGACCAACAACTTGACCTGTTTCCTATTACTGACTATGCGGACGACTTTGACAGCGACACTGATTCCTTTGATGATTTTGATGTGCAGGTCTAAAAGACAGATTTCTGTCTTTTTATTCTTTTGTGTTAATTGAATTATATTGCCTGCTACATTTATGGGATCTTTTATCTCACAATAACCGTTTTTCTTCAGATATTTCAAGTGATGTATTTTCAAATCATACTTTTGGGTAATACTTCTGTTGTTATTGAAATGTCCTTATAACATATTTTACTATATTGTGTGATTACTATGTAATCAAAGAGTGGAATGTGATGGGAAAATATGTCATGGTCTTATGCTTTAGGATTGAAGAATGTAAGTCTTTAAAAGTGAAGGCACAAAACCTATTTGAGTAGATGATTCTATCAGTTTTGCATCCAGGTGTCTTGTTATTTGTTATCTGTTATCTTGTTATCTGTTTTCCTGTGCATTGTTTCTGTCTTCAAAGACGGCGACACACAGAGGTTTAGATTACGGTACTTCCTGATGAGCATCAGCTGAAGAGCATGACCCTCTGTATGTATATGTGATGTGTGATGGTAAAACAGGCTTATTCAGAATCTGTATTTCTTGTATCTGAACTCTTTGATTGGGTCACAGTGACCCAATCAAAGGAAGCAGTATAAAGGTCCATGTATCTGACTATGTTGTCAGAGCACCTCTAACAGAT